>NW_015162499.1:861526-865426 GCF_001447785.1 Gekko japonicus
CCCCAAAGTCCCCCGCTGGGGGTGGAAGATGGACTTGGCAACCCTACGCCTGTGGCTACGCCTCTGATTTCGTTTCCACCAATGAGAGATGGCTTATAGGTTTAGGGCAGGGTTTGGTTGCAGAGCATGGGGATGAGCATAGAGACCAATACTCCACTAATGTATGTCCTTTGGTTTCTAGTGTGATTTAGGAAATCCCAGCAATAAAGAAGGGGGTAACATAATATTGTGGGTGGGGCTGGCTTTGATCAGTGATGCAGACTCTAAATTGTGCCTGGAGTGTGGAACTGTCCCAAATCGAGGCTTAGTAGTCCTTTTTATGACATCAAAGCAAGTAAATCAATGAAGAGAGAGTCTTGACAAACTCGTATGTCATTGGCTACTGCTAATGTGATACCATGACCAATCAGCCAATAAGAGAGTGGAAGAAAGAGAGAGAGTTTTTATCCTTCTAAATACAGTTGTTAAGGAAGATCTACTTCGATGTAAGTTCCATTTTATTCAATAGGGATTTCCCTGTCTCTCGAAATATCTACAAATATACATGGCTGTGAAAAAGAGATACCATTTAGACACCATTACTCAGCAGAAATTGTGAGATTCAGTTTGTTCAGTGCTGAAAGAATGTAGGGGGAGAAACTGTAATATTAATGAAGCAAAACACCTACCAAGGCCGAGAAGTTAATATTTCCTAAAATTCCACTTAGCATTCTAATAGGAAGTCAAAAGTATTCCCCTCGTGTGTTCTATAACAAATGAACCTGCCCTTTGAATATTCCCATATCTTGATTTATGAAAAAGTCCATGGAAATACAAAGTAAACACCTATTTTTCTGGATGTAATCCGAGTACAGATGCAGGGTTAAGAGTACATGATGGGTTAGGGAGGATAGTTAGGAACGGCTTGTAAATCACGTCGGCTTGTCATACATCATTATCCTATTCATCTGGATATCTCCAAATGTAGTCCTGCAGAAGGCTATGTAGGTCTGTAATTACGAAGCGTCCCAGATTCACAAGAAATCAAACTGTTTTGCATTTTTGTTCCTCCAGGGAAACACTCTTTAAGTGATTCCCGAGGACCCAGCAATTTGGAAAATAAAAATAAGATAGCATTAATGGCTATGTTTAGTTGCTCCATTTCTAGTTTTATGGTTTTGTACGCAGGGGGAGATCATGTCGTTATTATAGAGAAAGTTGGAGTCAGGAAAGGGAGCTTTTTGCCACCTTTGTATGTCACTGGCAACACGCTGATATCACTTCCTGTGAACACCAGAAGTTACATCAGCACATCGGGATGATATTGATGCCCCCACTTTGGGTGCCATTCCCCCCTCAGCTAGCTGAGTTGTGGTGGGAAGGGCCCACTGGGGCAGGGAATCCCCTGCTCTCAGCAGGGGCCTGGGAACCCTAGTTCCAACTCCTTTCTCCCCTCTTTTAAGCATACTTGAATACCCAGCAGCTGTTTCTCCAGCTGTTTTGTCTCCGTTCCCCTTCCTTCTACTAATTCCTTAAGCATTTGGTCTGTGACTGTTGCCTTTATATTCTTCAAGTTTCTTCTTTACCCTTCTGGATTCACTTGTTCCGGCTTTATCCAATGTTTTCCATTTCTGATGATACCATTTTTTTCCCTGGTGGACCTCCTGAAGCACCTGGTATTTTTGGCCACTGTGCAACATAGTGTTGGACTGGATGGGCCACTGGCCTGATCCAGCATTGGCTACTCTTATGTTCTTATGTTTTTCTGATTCTGGACCTGCTTCTTCTTGTGTCTATTGGTGACAACATTCTGTGGGTCTCTCTTGCTCTTTCTGACTTCCTGCCATTATACAGGCAGTACAGGAGGAACGCATTTTAGAGGAGGTCCTGAGAAGCCGATCCAGTGGGTGAAAGCTTCCCTTATGACCCTGTTACCTCCTCTATGTATGTATGTGCCATCAAGTCACAACAGACTCTTGGCAACCCCAGCAAGAAGCTTTCAGGGCAAGTGAGAAGCATAGGTGCTTCACCAATACCTTCCTCTACAGATCTTCCTTGGTGGCCTCCAATCCAAACATCAAATCAGCTTGTGAGATCTGATGAGACTGAGCTATATCATGCCATTCTACATCCCGTCCTTCCCTTAGCTCTGTGAAAATGTCCCCTTTCTATCTGAAACATCCACTTCCTGCTTTTTCTCTAAGTGTTTCTTTAACACTACAGCTTCTACAAAGCCTTATCTGAATGTAGATTCAGGTGTGGAGCCGTGTTGATTTGAAGCCGCAGAACAAAGTTTGAGTCTCGTGGCACCTTTAAGACCAAGAAAGTTTCATTTTGGGTATAAGATTTCATGTGCATCTTCAGATACACTGGAACAGGTTTCCTCAAGCCTTACATATAGGTAGAGAGAGGATGGGGGGTTAGTTGCCAGGAAGGGCTAGTTAGAGTCAAGGTACATATGTAACTGGGCGATTATAGTTGGGATTGGTTTCAGGAGGTTGATAAGATCTGTGAATGGCAGTAAATGAGCATACAAATACAAGAGTTAACAAACAGATGTCCCTCTATCTATATGTAATGGTTGAAGAAGTTTTGTTTCACTGTCTCTGAAGAGATGTGCATGCACACGAAAGCTTATATGTTGATGGGAACTTGGTTGGTCTTAAAGTTGCCACTGGACTCAGACTTTGTTATCTGAATGTACTTGCCCTTCTCTTATGATGTCCCTCTTTCCCGTCCCACTCCACATAACTACTGCTGATACTACTACACAGAGGCCACTAGACCTTTACACATGCATTGACTGAACACGCGGGGAAGGGCAAGAGGCACAAGTGCACTTGCCCTGCTTCTGTGATCACCAGCTCATCTGCACAGTGCACTGCGCAAATCAATGGAAGAAAGGTGCACACATATAGGGATACTGCTTTCCAAATTTTACCAATCACGGGGAGGGAACATACTTGCAGAGACGTCCTCTGCACATAGGTGCTGGACTCATGAACTGGTGATCACATAGAGGTGGGGTAAGGCCAGTGCATTTGTGCCTTCTCTCTATGTGTGTTCAGTCAATGTGCGGTTGTGTGTGCAGGGCTAGAAGTCAGGTAGGGATTAGAGCATTAGATCCTGATTAGACAATACATTAAGTGTGAGTTGGTTTGGAGATAACCCTGATCGAACTCATGTTTAACCTGATTATCTTATTTAACAAAGAAGAGAAGAAGACCCTGAAGGGGACACTGAGAATACAATTAGATAAGATAGTGAGGACAGTACCCTCTCTTCTGTTAAAATTCCTTGTCTGTCTCCAGATTGCTACTCTTAGGGCAATTTCCCCCTTCTTCTTGGAAGTTCCGTGTTTCAATTGTAAGCCGAATTGCTTTATTTACAGCAATTGGCAATTTATAAACTGGTTCTTGCCAACTAGACCAAGGTCCTGTTCCCACCAAGGGTTACCAGTAAAAGATTTCGAGGCTGTTGTGGTTAAAATAGATGTCTTTTACTTAAGAAAATAAATCTCATGCAAACAATACTGATGCACTCACACATTCAATCAAGTTCCTTAGAAATACAGTATTAAAATAAGCACAGTTGTATTAGCAGGTGGGGGTGATGATGGGCAATACTTATCTGTCTTCGCAGCTTTGGTTGTTCCAATGAAGAATGGATGGGAAGAAATGTAAACTAGGGAATTCACACACGACCAGAACCAGCCAGAACGTGTGGGCAGTAGAGGCAAGGGTTGGGGATAGCAAGTGGGACTTAAGAGGAGTAAAAAGCAGACAGGGGTTGTTGTGGGGGAGATGCTAGTTGATCAAGTAGAAGAGAGAGAGACCATGTGACTGGTTCTCTCCTTTTATCGGGGGATCCAGGAGGTGGGTGGTGGCCGTGCCAACCTCCTGGCCCACCTCCCTGTTTTTT
>NW_015162499.1:866212-878218 GCF_001447785.1 Gekko japonicus
TCTCTCTCTCTCTCTCTCTCTCTCTCTCTCTCTCTCTCAGAGCTAGAGATATAGCTGGGAACTGATCTCTGTCTCTTCTCTTTCCTATAAAGTATTAGTTCCTAAATAAACCTTTATCTGCTCTTTAATCAGGTTGTGCACCGTTGCTGTTTTAATTACTATGCCAACAAAAAATAGAGTTGGGAGGGCTCAAATAGTCCCCCGAACATTATCAGAAGTGGGAGGCACTCCATCATTCCCTGCTTTTGCTAACAGTAAAGGGCCTTAGAGGGAGGGCTGTTTGTCTTACTGCGAATTCCACGTGTTTCCAGGGAAGACACATGGAGTTGACAGTAAGTCAAACTCCTGTCTCCCCACAGTCCTTTCTTGGTAGCCAAAACACATGAAGTGGAATGGAGGGAATGATGAAGCTAATAAATCCCACCCGTCTGGACTCACATGTATTTTATCATCTAATCAGAACCTAATCCTCTAATCCCTGCCTAACATCTAGCCCTGTATACATGACCCCACCACACCCCTCCCTTTGCCACTCCAACTTCTGTTTAATGGTATCGTCTAATCAGGCCCTTAGACTTGCAACTGGGGGAGAACCAGCAAGATACAGAGTTTAAGGTATTATATTAAGACTGCAGAGACCTCTATTTAAATCCTGGCTCAACCAGCCAGCCTCATGGGGTTGCTTTGAAGATAAAATGGGGGGGGGGGACAGAACCATGGACACCACTCTGAGATTCTTGGAGAGGGGCGGTGGAATAAAAATGTAATGGAGAGATCATGGCATCAGACATATATTATCATGCCCAGAAGCAATTATGTATTTTCACTGGGGCCCTAATAGGTTAAGGTGGTTTTTTTAAAAAAGTTTGCAATGCATTAAAAGAAGCATTGAATAGGGCTTAGATTTCCCATACCACTTAATCCTTTTGCTATATCTATAAAATATTTATTTAAGACTGACAATTTGGTAGCTATTATGCAAAATATACAGTGGGCATTTAGACGTGAGTGTGTATATGAGAAGAGGTGGCAAATCCCATGTACTCGGGTTACTTGGGGAGAAAACAAAATATAAACTTGGTTATTACTACCTTGGGTCCCACAACAATTGGAGGGGTGGTCTTTGGAAATCCCTGTTCTACAGATATATCCAAATCTCCTTTTCTAGGATGCTGTATGTTTTCAAGGAACTTTTCCCAGATCTCTCTATTTTTGTGGTAGTTATTTGATTAATGTTCCACAATTTTCAACATTCTGTACTTCCTTTGGTCTCCGGGCTTGAACTCATGGACTCCAAGAAGGATTGGAAGCTTGGCAGCATCTTTCTTGGCTCTAAGAAGCAACTTTTCCTCACAGCAGCAGCTGCAGAAAACACATAGACACAAAAGGCCCATGGCAGATGATGGCCCGTCTTTTGCCAACTGACCTTCTTACGGCTCCACAGGCTGCCTTCTCTGGAACTCCTTCTTCCACAAAAATCCTCTATCTTCTCAGGGGAAAACAACAACAACCCAGACCCCTTCCCCCTTTTGTGGAGTTTACCCACCTCTCCTGTCTTGTTGCCAGGCAACTCCTCATCCAGCCTGTGAGAACTCACGTCCTTCTTCAGGACAGTGTTTTCAGAGTAGGACACCGACTGTAAGGGTTGCTAAACTCCTGTTGAGGATTGGAGTTCTCCTGGAATTAAAGCTTGTCTCCAGACTACAAAAAACAGGTCCCCAGGAGGAAATGGCTGCTTTTTACGGTGGATTCTATGGCATTATATCTACTGGCAGGGGCTGGGGGGTGGGGACTTACCGGCATGAAAGCTAGGCCTGATGCCTGTGTCACTGGTGACGTGGTGATGTCACTTCTGTCATAAAATGGAAATGATGTCCTTATGTTGCGAAAAAACATTATATTTGGTAAAAATCTGCATGGTCTGTTAGAGATGATCAAGTTTTCCCTTTTTGATTTCCTTTATATGCATAAAGGCAAAGGTAAGGTAAAGGTTTCCCTTGCTCAAAAGCCAGTCGAATCCGACTCTAGGGTGCGGTGCTCATCTCGGGGCAGTGGTGGCTCAGAGGTTAAGACGCCGAATTGCAGACTGGAAGGTCGGTAGTTCAGCAGTTCAAGACCCGAGTGCCGCATGACAGAGTGAGCTCCCATCTCTGGCCCCAGCTCCTGCCAACCTAGCAGTTCGAAAGCAAGAAACTGCAAGTCGATAAATAGGTACTGCTTTGGTGGGAAGGTAACAGTGTTCTGTGTGCCTCGGTGTCTTGTCACGCTGGCCACATGACCACGGAAACGTCTTCAGACAGCGCTGGCTCTTTGGCTTGCTTGTGGCCAGTTGGCCATTAAAGCAATATCATTTAAGTAAGTATTTATATGCATACTTACTTAAATGATATTGCTTTAATGGCCAACTGGCTACAAGCAGCATCACACGGAAACAACCCTGTATTATCCCCCTTTACACCACCTAAGAACATAAGAGACACCAATGTTGGATTAGGCCAAAGGCCCATCCAGTCCAACACTCTGTATCACACAGTGGCCAGAAATACCAGTGCCATCAGGAGGTCCACCAGTGGGGCCAGGACATTAGAAGCCATCCCACTGTTGACCCCCCCCCCCAAGCACCAAGAAGACAGAGCATCACTTGCCCCAGAGTCCCTATCTATACCTTGTGGCTAATAGCCACTGATGGACCTCTGCTCCGTATGCTTATCTAATTCCCTTTTGAAGCCGTCCATGCTTGTAGCTGCCACCACTTCCTGTGGCAGTGAATTCCATGTGTTAATCACTCTTTGGGTGAAGAAGTACTTCCTTTTATCCGTTCTAACCCGACCGCTCAGCAATTTCATGGAGTGCCCACGAGTTCTTGTATTGTGAGAAAGGGAGAAAAGTACCTCTTTCTCTACCTGCTCTTTCCCATGCATAATCTTATAAACCTCAATCATGTCACCCCTCAGTCGTCGTTTCTCCAAGCTAAAGAGCCCTAAGCGCTTTAACCTTTCCTCATAGGGAAAGTGTTCCAAACCTTTTATCATTCGAGTTGCCCTTTTCTGCACTTTTCCCACTTTTTTCTACACTGAATTACCAACAACAAAAATGTTACTATTAATAATGTGATTATGTTATCTCTATCTAATAGAAACATCTGAATTAGACTCTGTGAAGAAAGATAAACTTTATAAGATAAAAAGTGCCCTAAATATTTCTTCTTCAAATCCTCCCAAAAACAACAGAACAGCAAAACATGTTCCAAAGCCTCAATATGACCACCCCCACACTCACATCTTCTATCCGAATAAGAAATACCTTCATAACAGTCAGGGCCTTTGGAGAAGGGGGGAGGGTGCTGGAACTCTCAAGAGGCTCTCAAGAGGGAAATGATGTTTTCAATCTGTATCCTGAGGGGGGGGGGAAGCCCCGATTAACAGCCCTCAGTAACCATTGATGGAAAGGTGTTTAGCCTAGCCAGCATAAATGCCCTTCTATACTGTGGCACTGTTAAGTTAAAAACATTTGTGGAATAAAATTAAAGGGGATTGGGCCATGAGTGGCCACTGTTTGGGTTAAAGCCCAACAACTGAAGCTTGTTTTCAGTGGCGTTTTCCCAAGAGTTCAGTAGTAGATCTTTTCTAATAAGACTTAGGAGCCCCTTGTTAGACATGAGCATCTTACAATATAACAAAAATGATCTTTGCAAAGCTAAAGCTTCCAGAGCATTCTGACTTCATTCGACTCTGAGGGCTACCCCAGAGACCCATTTTGGCATGCCTGATATGCTACAGAGAAATTGTGTTAAACATTGGTCAGTTGCTTCTTCTACCACATCAATCAAAACCCCAATACCATATAATAATGGGGAGTCACCTTAGCATTAAATGCTTTGGTTGGTCCAGGTATAAAATTCCCACCCTGGGTATGAAAAAAGCAAATTAAAGTATTACTGGATACTTTCTCTTTATGTTTAATGTTTTTCAGATGTAATTTCCAGCTTAAATTTGCTTGAAATATAATACCCAGATAATTACATTGTCTAACTTGGTCGATCTTCTTTCCATTAACTTGCCATTTACATTCAGGAATATTTCTTGCTTTAGAAAATATCATGATTTTAGATTTCTGGGTGTTTTATAAATAATCCCTCATTTAGACAACATTCAGAGAAGGCCTTAAGTAATTTACAAAGGCCTAATGGAGAGTGAGAGAGAAGCAAGGTATCATCCACATATTGTATTAATGGGATTTTCTGATCTGCCAGAGTTAGGGACATGTGACAAGTGGTGACCTAAAAAGATAGCTAGATCATTTCTATATAGATCAAACAAAAGAGGGGTGATTAAACAACCTTGCCTAACCCCCTTATTTGGGGGGAATTTCTTGTGTTGGCTGTCCTAAAATTCCCATTCGATCTTGGGCCAAGGAATTAGAATATAATCATTGGATTAGTTATAATACCTTTTTGTCTATTGAGGGTTTTTTCCTAATTTTTTCCAAAATCGCTCTCTTGAGATTGAATCAAAACCTTGTTTTAACTCCATAAAAGTTGCAAAGAGGGTTCCCTGTTTTACCAAAGTGTATTTTTTCACTAGTGATTGTAAAACCAAACTATAGTCTTCAGGAGATTGGCCTTTACGAACGCCGGCTTGTTTGATTCCCAGAATGTTAGATGAATAGACCCAAGATGTTAACTTATTATACAGAAATGAAGTACAGCGTTTCCCTGCTATGGATAATAGGCTTATAGGTCGATAATTTTGTGGATCTCGAAAGTTTCCTTTCTTGTATATTGGAACAATAATAGCCCTCCTCCAAGAATCAGGCATAATTCCTGAGCTGTTTATTCTTGAGAAAATGGGAGCAAGAATCCTAGCCCACCGCATTGGATTGGCCTTAAAAAGGTCAGCTGGGCAGGTCTGGACCAGGAGCCTTATGAAGTTTTAATCCTTTAATTAAACTTGATATTTCTCTAGTAGTAACTGGAGGGCACTCCGGGGCCACCAATATAATTGGTACTTTTGAACTAACAATGGTGGGGTCAAAAAACAACTGATGAAAATGTTGTTCCCGCATGGAAGGAGCATTGTGACACGTAAACTTCTCTCTTGACCCTGCAGACTCATTTATCAATTTCCAAAAGACATTTGAATTGGCTGATCATGATGCTTCCTGCAGCAGTTTCCAACCCATCACTGTAGCCTCTTTTTTTCTTTTGTTTTATCAGGTTTTTAAAAGATTCTTCTTCAGTCCCAATTACTCTAATAGATCCTGTCCAGCGTTCCCTCTAAGCTGAGTTAGTGTGAGCTAGCTCACAGTTTTTTTTAGCCTCCGGCTCACACATTTCTGTCTCGGCTCAGGAAGGATGGCTCCAGAGCAAACTAATTTATGCAGAAGCCAAATCGCTGGCTCACAACCTCAATGCCAGGAGCTCACAAAGTAGAGTTTATGCTCACGAGACTCCACAGCTTAGAGGGAACACTGGTCCTGTCTGAGGTTATATTGACAGAATCTTCTTTTAGTTTGTCTTACCAGCCTTCTTAGCAATCTGCAATCATTGTCAACATCAATTTTTATGGGGCTCTGATTCTTTGAATAAGCTTGTTTTAAAATAATAGGTTTGAATTTTTCAAAAAGATGCTCTACCGCAGGGGTGTCAAACATAATGCCAGGGGGCCAGAACCACCCCACCCAGGGCTCTTATGTGGCCTGCCAGCAGGAGTCTGCTGTGGGGGGGAGTTGGTGGAGCCACTCCTATTGTGGCTTCAGCATGGCAGAACAACGTCATCTGCAGCAGCAGTCAAGCACCACTGGTTCTCCAGTCTGCACATATGGGTTTTTCTTTGCAATGGAGCCTTGAAGTGAGGATACATGAACTGGGAGGTTACCAGCTGCTGTCCTTTATACAGTTTTGATCTCTGATACCTGGCATTATGTTTATGGCACACATGGCCCGGCCCGACAAAGTGAAATCTATGTCAAATCCAGTCCTTGTTACAAATGAATTTGACACCTCTGCTCTAGTGTCATCAAATTTCACACCATGGAATATTCATCCCTGATTTGTTTGGTCATATTTAGGCATAGATCTGAAAACATGGTAACCCTCACCTCCTTTTCTAGGTCTACTGTCCAATTTTTCACTTTTACTTTAACATCTCCCTGTATCAAAAGATCATGGGATGAGTTAGGGAGAGCACACAGATCTAAAGATTGGATTTACAACAGTAGGGAAGACGATCACTCCCCATAACATCACCCACAGAGAAGAATGACACTAGTTGTAATGCATCATTGTTAGTTAATATATAATCAATAATCCTGGCTCCCCTTGAATTAATACATGTAAAGTCTCAAAAATTATCAGTGCCAGGCTGGCCATTTTTGATTGTTATTTCTTAACCCTAATTTTAGCAACCTCTTCCCTGCAAAATTTGTTTTCTTATCTTTCGTAAATCTTTCCATAACCATATCATGTATCCAATCAAGTCCATCTCCCCCTTCCATCTCTATCAAATCATCATGAGTAATATTACCCAATCTTGCATTAAAATCACCAGCAGTAATAAAATTAGTCTTAGGGAATTCATTGCATATATTTTCAATATAGTTTCCCACTTGCTATCCAATTTTGATTTAGTTGAAGTACACATAGGGATGAGGGGGAATATAAACTATGATTATTATAAAATTATTATTTTCCATCTGGATTTTCACTGCCATAGCCGAAGATGAACAGGCTCTCAACTTTGGCACATTTACCATTAGGGAGGAGGAAACAAGACATGCCAAACCAGCACTAACTCTCCCTTTTCAGCTGTTGTTTTTTGCCGGTGGCTCAATGGAGCTGCGGTGGCTCAAGTGGTTAAGACGCTGAACTGCAGGCTGTGGAAGGTCAGTAGTTCAGCAGTTCGAGACCCGAGTGTGCCGCATGACGGAGTGAGCTCCCGTCTCTAGTTCCAGCTCCTGCCAACCTAGCAGTTCGAAAGCAAGAAATTGCAAGTAGATAAATAGGTACCACTTCAGTGGGAAGGTAACAGCGTTCTGGGCACCTTGGTGTTTAGTCATGCCAGCCACATGACCACGGAAACGTCTTCGGACAGCGCTGGCTCTTCGGCTTTGAAACGGAGATGAGCACTGCAACCCTCGAGTCGGGTTCGACTGGCTTTCGAGCAAGGGAACCTTTACCTTTTTGCTGGTGAGCAAAAGGACTACAGACACAAAAGGGGTGTGCAAAGGAAACCTTTACCTTTACCTTTTTGCCGGTGAGCAAAAGGATTACAGACACAAGATCACCAGCTTTCTCAATACCAGAGCTGGTGTGAGTAGATAAACACTATAAACAAGATCACCAGCTTTTGCATTACCAGAGCTGTTGTTTTCCTTTGATCTAATTACTTGGGCTGTATATACATAAACAAATTGTTGTTTATATTAATATTATTATCAACTTGCCTAATCCCTGCAAGAGTCTGCTGAGATTTTCCTAATTTTTTGTTCAATATGTTGCTGTTCCTCCACCGGAAGATGGCTGAAGGTAGTTAACAGGCTTGGTTCCTGGAGATCTATTTTTCCCACTTCCTTCTCTATATCTATCTCAATGTCTCTCAAAGGGGTTATTTTATTTATCTGCTGCAGGAGGGAGTGGTTTAAATTTTGATTATAACCTGTCTTCCAGTCTAAAGGGATTTCTAGATCAATAAATGGGGGCAGTACTGTCTTTTCAGCCTTCTTCAGTAAGGGTGGTTGATCTAGGTTGGCATTGGAGCTGTGGTGGCTCAAGTGGTTAAGATGCTGAACTGCAGGCTGTGGAAGGTCAATAGTTCAGCAGTTCGAGACCCGGGTTCCGCATGATGGAGTGAGCTCCCATGTCTAGTTCCAGCTCCTGCCAACCTAGTAGTTTTTTCAGTCTTTTCAGCCTTCTTCTGTAAGGGTGGTTGTTCTAGCATTGATTTAATCAAGGACTTTCTTATTAGATTGCTAAAAGTGCTTGACAGGTGAACCCCAAAATTCCTAAAACGTCCTATATTGGAAAACATCATAGAGGGGATTTTAGGTGGGGGGGAAGGCCATAATATAATATAGTGTTCTCCATAAATAGGGCCCTGTTTTTTTCCTATGTATTTCAGATCTATGTAGGGGACAGGCATGCCCAACAAGTAAGAGAGATGGCACAGATTATTTCTTGCCTCCCACCAATTTATCCACTTGCCCTGACAGGGGAAAAGATTTCAATTAGCAATAATCGCGCCTCAGATTAACCTCATTGGCTACAATACTGCCACTGTTCTGGTCATAGACTGTGAATGAAACCATCTGATTCTCTTTTCCTTTTCCCTGATAGGGGAAAGATTGTGATCACCACCTGAAATATATTCAATTGTAGTCTATCCTTTCCTTCAGGGGCTGACATAGAGAGGGTGTTACCCAGCAAGGGCTTCCTCTGTGCAGGATGTTTTCCATTAACGGCCTTGGAGTAGGGGCACTTCCCCAAATTTTGAGCTGGATGATCTTGCTCCTATATGGAAGAATTCAATAAATAATCAGTTATAAACTCCAATTTTTCATATATTTGTTTTAAAGTATCAGCTATAAGGATAATCTGAGTGGCTGATAAATCAAGTTCATCTGTTTTTCTTTTGATTTTGGACCCCATACCCAGGGTTATTTTTGGGCAGGAACGCACTTTCTTATTAGATTGCTAAAAGTGCTTGTCAAGTGAACCCCAAAATTCCTAAAATGTCCTATATTGGAAAACATCATGGAGGGGATTTTAGGTGGGGGAAAAGGCCATAATATAATATACTCCATAAATAGGGCCCTGATTTTTTTTCTATGTATTTCAGATCTATGTAGGGGACAGGCATGCCCAACAAGTAAGAGAGATGGCACAAATTATTTCTTTCCTCCCACCAAATTATCCACTTGCCCTGACGGGAAAAGTTTTCAATTAGCAATAATCGCGCCTCAGATTAACCTCATTGGCTACAATACTGCCACCGCTCTGGTCATAGACTGTGAATGAAACCTTCTGATTCTCTTTTCCTTTTCCCTGATAGGGGAAAGATTGTGATCACCACCTGAAATATATTCAATTGTAGTCTATCCTTTCCTTCAGGGGCTGACATAGAGAGGGTGTTACCCAGCAAGGGCTTCCTCTGTGCAGGATGTTTTCCATTAACGGCCTTGGAGTAGGGGCACTTCCCCAAATTTTGAGCTGGATGATCTTGCTCCTATATGGAAGAATGCAATAAATAATCAGTTATAAACTCCATTTTTTCATGTATTTGTTTTAAAGTATCAGCTATAAGGATAATCTGAGTGGCTGATAAATCAAGTTCATCTGTTTTTCTTTTGATTTTGGACCCCATACCCAGGGTTATTTTTGGGCAGGAACGCACAGGAACGGAGTTCCGGCTGGCTCCTGAGTTGGCCACACCCAGCAGGAACTTATTAGCATAATAGGCCACACCCAACAGCAGAAACTCATTAGGATTGGCTACATTAGGGGTGTGTGGCCTAACATGCAAAGGAGTCCCTACTACAAAAAAAAGGCCCTGGGTTTTGACAACAAACAAGGTAAACAGAATAAGAAGCAAAAGGTGGGTGTGGCTGGATGACCACACTTTTGGCAACACAAGGCTCTGGCCTAATATGTTAATGAGCTGTGGTGGCAGGGTGTGGTCTAATATGCTTATGAGTTTCAGCTGTTGGGTGTGGCCTATTATGCTAATGAGTTCCTGCTGGGCTTTTTCTACAAAAAAAGCCCTGCCCATACCTATGCTTAATAGAGAAGGGCCCATCTTCTGGATCCCGATTTAAACTGCATCCCTCATTCACATCAGAATCATTCTCCAAAACCTCAAACCAATTTTTTTACTGGCATGGAGGGCACTTTATTTATGTAAACGTTTTCCAATCTACTTTGCTTAGCTTTTATCAAAGGTTCATAATCCATCTGTCATGCCCTTTTTAAAAACTCATTTTAACAAATGAAAAGGAAGAGAACAATGCCCCCCTTCTAACCTAGATAATAAACTAACCAAACTCCTTGTCTTCAAGGGGAAGGGAGGAATGAGGAAAAAGCCAGTCCTATATAGTCCTATATGCAGTTATATTTTTGTCAGCAATGGATTTTTTTGGTCAACTGTTGTGTTCTCTTTTTTCATTGATGGTGTTATAGATTGGTCTGTATTGTGCAGACACATGTACAGATTAAAGTTGGTGATGTAGTCCTTCATACGTGTAATATATGTACAATGCTGATACATGGGCACACGCATAGTGTTGACAAATGCATACGTTTAATTAGGGGGAAAACTGGTGTAAGGAACCAGAAAATGGACTCTGTCTGCATGAAGTAGAGGTAAAATTAAGCAGGGCTTTGATGGCTAAAGCAGTAGGGATTAGAAATTCAAAATCCTCTCTCATTTCTATGGTCATTACAATGGCCTGTCTGGTGGGACAGATTTGTGCTATTGTGTACCTTTTGTATTGGTCCACCCAGAGCCACCCTAAAATAATAGCTTCCTGTTGACTCTTCCAACAATAGCAACTTTAATCCCCCAAGCTTTTAAAAATGTAAGATGCAATTTTTATAAAAAAACCTTAAGCCCTTTCCCCCCCACTCTAGCTTTTTTAATACCAGGAAGCCACAATAATAACATATTTAAAGCCAAATAAGAAAGACAAAGGAACGGTGGGATTTCTTTTATGGAATGCTTTTAATGCCCCTCGTGCTCCAGATGGCATGGCGTGATTCTCTCTGGCTCACAGCCAGGTGCAACTGTGGTGGCTATTCTGACGAAAACCACAGAAAGAAAAGGTTGCTCCCAAAGATGACAGAACTTTTAATTATAAGTGAATTGGCAACATTCTGCTTGTGGAGTCATTTGACTTTTGGAACTGGAAGCATTGCTGTTCATGAACAAGGGCCGCGTTCAGACTGGCAGTTTGGCCGGGCAGCCAAACGTTTCAGGAGCGTTTCAGGAGCGAAATAAAGGGGCAGGTTCACACAGGCACATCTTTCAGGTGTCTCCCAGCCATGCTCAAGCCGTCTTGTGCCACTTCCCTCCCGGGTTTTAAAAGTACCTGGTGGAAGTGGTAGCAAACCACGTGTAGAGCGAGTTGATTCTGGTTCCCTGACGTGTGAACACAAGTCCTGCTAAGGCGGGAACAACCCACAGTTGTTGATAATAGGGGCTGGCTGTTTGCGCGGCAGGTGCCCATGCGCCCATGCGCATAGGCACATGCAGTGGAGTGCAGAAACAGCCGCTAACAGTCTGCCAAGGGTGGGCCAACAGTGTGAGCACTCCCTTGCGCTTCCTCCACAGTATCCTCCCACTTCATTCACTGCAGTGTGAACGGGAATACCGCGACCAAGCCATTCCAGGTCTGTTCCGGGTCTTCTTTGCCACGACTCCCTAGCACTTCAAATTGCCAGTCTGGACTTGGCCAGACATGCTGTTAAGAGGGGGGGAAAACCATCTTCTCAGAATGTATAGAGATTTTATCTATTTCATAAAAGGCCCCAGTGACGTGCCAAGTGGAAGGAATCCAAGCCAGTAGGTTTAAAGTGGTTGTATCTTATCATCCTGCTAGCGGAAGGTGCTGATGAAGGTGAAGCTACCCCACCTTCCTCTTCTTCAGGTGACCTCTGAACCTTTCGAGAAAGCATTAATGAGGCTTATGGGACCTAAGTTTTCCAGCTCCAGGTTGGGAAATTCCTTGAGATTTTAGGGGTGGAGCCTAGGAGAGAGCCAGTTTAGTGTAGTGGTTAGGAGCACAGCAACCATGCTGTTCCCCATGATACATCCAGCCTTTTAAAAACAATGTTATGATGTTATAACACTACTGCACATGCACAAAAAAGAAGGTTCCATCGCTGATGAAGTACATGATGACACGGCTGCACAACCCCTTTTCAAAGGAAGTGTGGAACACATGTGATAGGTCGGATCCCAATTCAATAAAATTCAATAAACAATTATCTGAAATAAATGCCCTTTTGGGGAAGGG
>NW_015162500.1:0-1129 GCF_001447785.1 Gekko japonicus
GATCACCTGGCCTCTCGGGCTGGCGGGTCTGGGGTGCTGGAACTGGGGCCTCCCTCGGTGCCGGCCTGGGCACGTCTCCAGGCTGGGGCTGAAGTGGGGGAGCCGGTGGGGCCAGAGGCCCCACCGGTGCCACCAATTGCGCTTCCCTCTCCTCCCTGATAGCTTGGATCACCAACTGCGGAATCGCATGCAACAAGCCCTCCAGGTCCCTTTGCAGTTGTCGCCTTTCTCGATCCGCCATCTCCATTCGGTGGGCCAGTTCCAGTCCCTCATCCGGGGACACGTGCCCACTCCTCACCTTTGACCGCTTTGTCACCCACGGGGCTGGCGGTGGTTCAAAGGAGGCCCCAAACGGGGGATAACCTCCGGCGGGAAATCCCAGGTCGAACCTGCTGTCTCCCTGGGGCCCCTGCGTCAGCATATAAATCTCTGCTGTGGAATCCGGATTAAATTGGCCCCATCTGGAGCTCATATGATATATTTGGCCGGGCGGCAGCCGCGGCCCTGACAGGGTCAGGAATACCAATGTCGAGGTAGTCTTTGGGACGGCCCCCGTCCCAGCCGCTGTTACCGGTGGCATTGTGGTCACTGGTACCGATGATTAGGTCGTGGGAGTTGTCCCCCCAGTCGAGGTAAGGATTGGGACCTCTTCGTCCTCTCCCCCGGGAATAGGGTTTTCCTCTCCAGTGCTCATCTCGCTTTGGGAGAGAGGCGCGTAGATAGAGAATGAAGGATTCTTAACAGAATGTCAGAACCCACAACCAACAATGTAGTACACGCTTTCAGGAAAGGTAATACTTTATTGAAGAGCTATAGATGCATTAACATAGGCACTGTTAAGAATGACGGCTGCCCCTGGGCATAATAGGATATAGGGTATTCGTAAGCACACACCCCTGCCCTGGTCAATAAGCCACCCTCCTGCGCGTGGGAGAAAGAGCTTCGGCTGTGTTATGTATGCAGCCGCCACACGGCGGCCACAAGAAAGACAGGAGCTTGGCTCCAGAAAGACAATGGGACCTAGGATCCTAGTCCCCCCCCCCCAGCTAACCAATGGGCTTCTTGGTGGGAAATTCAAACCCTCCAATGGAGTGGGAGGCCCGGGGGGGGGGGGGTTTATAGTGGGCCT
>NW_015162500.1:1191-24677 GCF_001447785.1 Gekko japonicus
GGAGAAAGAGTTCAGGCTGTTTAACACTGAAGCTGGGAACGAGATAAGCGTTGTAGCAGCAAAGGAGCATAGAAGGAATGCAAAGGCAATTAGAAGACAACCAACCTCCCCACCCACATAGCAGCATAGCTGACACCACCCTGTGTCAGAATTCCAAAGGTGCCCACAGGCTTAAAAAGGTTGGGGACCCCCTGCTCTAGTCACTGACTGAGCTGCCCGCTGGATGTTGAACCCACACAGGAGGTGAGTTTGTGTTAGTTTTCTTTCTTTATTAATTGCTTTTTTGCATGTTGAAATGGTTTGTTTAAATCAGATATTTCTGTGAGCCGCATTGGGTTCCTGCCAAAGAGTAAAGTCGGCTGATAAATGACTGATATAAAGAAGTATATTTATTTCCAGGCCTTTCTCATGGGTTATTTCTCAATCGAAATCAGCCTACGTAAGGAAAACCATAAATTGCTTATGATTAAGATGTTACACATCCTGTTTATATGTTTGATATTCGAACAGCCACACAATCTACCCTAGATATTGTTGATATCATAGATGTTCTTAGCTTCATCCACCAGTGTCTTCCACATTCTCACATCCCTTCCCGCCAGTGTTCCTGCTAAGCTGAGTTAGTTTCTTAGCCTCTGGCTCACACATTTTTTGTCTTAACTCAGGAAGGATGGCTCCAAAGCAAACTAATTTATGCAGTAGCTGAATCGCTCTATCTCAACTTTAATGCCAGTAGCTCACAAAGTAGAATTTTTGCTCTCAAAACTCCATAGCTTAGAGGGAGCATTGCTTCTCGCAGCAGTCTCTGCTCACCATTGTACATTTCAATCTGTTTGCAGCAAGGACAAACTACAAACTACCAACAGGCGTCTTGTGCTCCTGACATTAACTGTGTCATCCTAAACAGAGTTACACCCTTCTAAGCTCATTGCCTTCAACTGATGTAGAAGGGTTCAACTGTGCTAAGGATCCAACTGTTTGTACATAATCAGGAGAAGGTGCCTTTTCACATCTAGCTTTCTTTATACACACACAAGAAGATTTTGTAGAGCAGGATTTATGAGAAACAAACTGCTTCCAAAGCACTGAGGTTATTCGTTATCCTTTCCCACTTCCCATGTGCCATTTCTCTCATTAGGTATGTATATTATCACAAAATGGTAATGTGCCCGAGCATGGCATCTTCGTGACTTAGATGAACGGGATCAGCATCCTTCTCCTTGGCGCAGAAAAGACAGCGATGTTGCCAAAATACTGAAATGCAAATTTACAAAGTGTATCATGCTTGAATAGATGATGAAGTGAAACTCTTCTTTTCCCCCGAGAAGTTCTTCCCTGGCTTTGAACATCAAACAAACATTTGCACATACACAGAGAATCATTTCAGTTTAAATCTATTTTCCAAGTTCTGCAAAATCTCTTTCTTCCCTATTACCAGTCTGTTTAGAACGCTCAAAAAAATCCCTGAGCCCCCCTGCCCCCAGTATTCTCTAATAATACTTGCAATTACTTGCAATGTTAACATTTTTTTAGGACAGTCCTAAGAACACTGTCATGGGAGTAAGACTCAATGAGTAGACCTGAGGATACTGACGTGCTTAAGATTGCCATCTTTGCACTTTAGCCTAGACAATAATATCAGTGCAGATATGCAAATATATCTTCTTAAAATTCTTCTCTTGTCCATCTAATCGCACTGATATATTTTTGCAGATGAGCATAATTGAATTTTGCACCCCTGAGTAGCACAACAGCCAGTGATTCATTTTTCATTGGCTTCTCTCCAGCTAGCCACACCCCTTCCATGTCATCGGTCACCATGCTGCAAAGAGCGGCATTATTTGCTGGTGAAGTTAATTATTAGGATCTTTATAACGCTCGCTGCTGCAGCGAGGAACCGCCCACCCCTGAAAACCGATGAGAGGATTCTGTTTCATAGGATTCTACAGAATGTGCCATCAGAGAAAAGAACTAATGAGATGTCCATTGATTATTTGTTGTGAAAGAGTTTCAGATGAACTCATATTTGGTAGTCACATCATAGGCTGAAATCCTAAGAGCACTTTTGGGGAGGAATCCCCATTGCTCCTGACCTGGATGGCCCAGGCTACCCCAATCTTGTCAGATCTTGGCTCCTAAGAAGGGTTGGCTTTGGTTAGTATTTAGATGGGAGACCGTCAAGGAACACCAAGGACCAGGGGTCATTTCGTAGAAAAAGAGGTGCAGGAGCTCATTAGCATAACTCATTAGCATAACTTATTTGCATATGCCACACCCCCTGCCATCACCGGAAGTGTGTCAGAAGGCAACACCCACTGCTCAGGCTCCACTGGACTGTTTTGGATTGCTAGCTATTAGGGGGGGGGGGACGTGCAGATCTGTCCTCGCAGAGGAGGGAGAGCTTGTACCTGAATAAAACTTGACCTTAAAAGTGCCACTGGACTGTTTTGGACTGGGGAGCCAAGACCCCTGCCAAGGACCCTACACAAAGGCAGGCAATGGCAAACCACCTCTGTTCATCTCTTGCCTTGAAAGCTGTACCGGGGTGCCATAAGTCGACTGAGACTCGATGGCCCTTTCCACCACGACCACCAAGCCCCACTGAGTAGATGGGTTTAGGATTATTTTTCATCCATCTTTTGACCCATCTGATTTTTTGCTTATAGTCCCTATACAAAGGTAGATGTTGGAAGATTGTTGTATATACATTCATCTTCCATTGAAGCCCTTGTAGCATTTTCTTCCAGACATGGACATAATTTTAATTATTATAGAAAGAAAGATTATACATGCATACATTTATTCATGAGTGAAATCAGTTATCATTACGTAATTAAAGTTTGACATTCAAACCGTTAGATCAGATGTCCACACACTGGAAGAGAGATTTCCAGACACTGAAACGATCAGATTTTGGATCGCAATAAAAGGTAATTTGATCACTGTACGCAGATGTTTAAATTGGTCTATCCATTAAATGGGACGGGCAATTTTTCCCAGTGCCACACACAGACCAAGTACACTGCCATGACAGAAAATAGAAAACAAATTCTTGCAATCCCTTTGGTATCACTGAAGTATAATGTAACAATAATGTTTCCAGAGTTCAGGGGACTTTATAACTGATTGCAAATAAGTACAGGCATATACATGTTTCCACTATTTACTACAACAACAAAAATCATAGCTTCTACACATTTTCGTAGTTGATGAAATTCTTCACAAAAACAGAGGAGCAGCAAGTTGTGCTTTATTCTACACTCTTAAGATTACAGGTGAGGTGGGATTTTGGCAATTTTTCCCAGTGCCACACACAGACCAAGTACACTGCCATGACAGAAAATAGAAAACAAATTCTTGCAATCCCTTTGGTATCACTGAAGTATAATGTAACAATAATGTTTCCAGAGTTCAGGGGACTTTATAACTGATTGCAAATAAGTACAGGCATATACATGTTTCCACTATTTACTACTACAACAAAAAATCATAGCTTCTACACGTTTTCATAGTTGATGAAATTCTTCACAAAAACAGATGAGCAGCAAGTTGTGCTTTATTCTACGCTCTTAAGATTACAGGTGAGGTGGGATTTTACATGACAGCCTGTGTGGCACAGTGGTTGGAGTATTGGACGGGGATCCTGGAGTCTCAGGTTCAAACCCCAACTCTGCTGTAGAATCTTGGTGGGTGACCTTGGCCAGCCTAAACTACCTCACAGAGTTGTTGTGAAGCTAAAATGGAAGACAGGAGTATGACATAAGCTATTTTGGGCCAAAATTGGAGAGAAAGGCATGGTATCAACAAAGTAAACAAAATATGGAGTTTTAGATGTATGGAGGCCGGTTCTCTTTGATTCCCTCCCCCCTCAGAGAAAGAGGAAGGGTACATAAATCACTTAACAGGCACCACCGCCATGTTTGCTTCACACATTATCTCAGGTGCGCAGAGAATGGGGGGCTGGCACACACACGCTGCTGCCCCACACAGGGGAATCACTTGCCACCCTACCAGTGAATCCGGCAGCCTGCCCTAACAGCATCAAGAATTCCTGTCATCACGGCAGGTGGGGGGAAAAATTCAGCTGCCGCTGTGACAAGACCTACTGGCGGCCTGTCTTTACTTTCCCAGTTATTGAATGTTTTTCTTTGAAGAATCTCTGCCCTGCTCTTCATATGAACCAGTGAAGCTGCCTTGTACCCAGTTAACCTATCCAGTTACTCTGTAACCAGCAGTGACTCTCTGGGATCTGAAGCTGAGGAAGATTCTTCCTGACACCTTCTATTCGAGGGCAGGAGGGATACCACGAGTGTAAGGTTGGTGGGTCACGAGTGTTCAGGCCCAATTTAAAAGCATACGACTTTCTCTGTTTCCAAGAACTGGGACAATGTTATCCAGTTAATGCCCCCCGGGGGAAAACAAACAAACAAACACGGTTTCCTGTTCCCCCCCCCTGTGCTTTTTGCAACCTGTGACATGTTTACTCGGGTCCCTTTGAGTTCAACGGGTTTTCGTTCTTAGCAAGCACACTGCAGGTTGTCGCTTTGGTAACATTACGCAACCGACGTGAAGGTAGAGAGGCGCCTCTCATGTCAACCAGACATGATGATTTGGGGAAGAGGGAAGAGCGAGGAAAGGATGAGATGGTTGCCTGCAATCTACTCTGTGAACAGTTGGGCCGGGATTATGTTCGTTCTCTTGACCTCATAAGTATAATAATAAAAAAGCAGTTATGTTTATCAACCCCATCGCCTGCCATGCCCATTTAGAAGATTACCATTTTCCAATCCCATTTTTAGTAAAAGAGGATTGCTAACCATTTTGAGGGCTGGTTGTTTATCTGCATGTGGCCGTTCATGGAGGGGAAGAGGGAGGAGCAGCGTTTACTCTCCCTTTCATCAAAACCAAGTGAGATAATTGTTTACCCAGCAGAATGTGGGCAGAGTTCAGTGGCCCAAGACATTCCCCCCCCAAGCCTCAACAACACTGTGGTCTGCCTTTTGAGTTCGTATCTGGAAAGCAGACTTTCTGAAGGTGACTAAACCCAAAATGCTATCTCCAAGTAAACATGTTTAGAGGATCCAGGCACCAAAATAACAATCACCAGAGGCGCTGACTCTCCAAGTACATAGGGTTCAAGCAGGGGTCATCTCCTGCAGGAGCACACAGGAGCGGATCTCCGGCAGTAAAGAGCCCAGGGGGCGGGCACATGCAACAAGCCCCACCCCTTGCTCCCAACAGCCCTCAGTCAGAGCAAGAAGCAGTCAGGTAAGCTGCAGAGCCCCCCGGCCCCCCGGTCCAATATAGTCCAGTGGCACCTTTAAGACCAAGTTTTATTCAGGTACAAGCTCTCCCTCCTCTGTGAGGACAGATCTGCACCCCCCCCCCATAGCTAGCAATCCAAAACAGTCCAGTGGAGCCTGAGCAGTGGGTGTTGTCTTCTGGCACACTTCCAGTGTGGCATATGCATTATGCTAATGAGTTAGGCTAATGAGCTCCTGCACATCTTTTACTACGAAATGACCCCTGGGTTCAAGTATTTCTTCTAAGCAGGGCTGTCTGTGACAAAAACAACAATAAGAGTTGCTACCTCAAGTCTGCCAGAAAGACTTCAATCTTATCCCAAGCAGAGTTATGCCCTTCTAACGCTGCTGGCCCATGCTAGGCTGCCAGAGGCAAAGGGGCACCAACCAGCCCTGTTGCTGGGCCTTCTTCGTCTTTCCTCCTTCCCTCACCTGCCTCCCTGTGGTGCAACATTGGTCAAGGAGGGCATGAAATGTCCCCTGCATCCCCGTGGAATAGGGGGTGAGGAGGGTGGGTGGTCTCCTGCCTCCCTGGGGCACAGGAGGGGGGGGAGTTAAGGAAAGCAAGTGGTGACTCCGGTGGCCCTGGTGGAGACTTTCCCACCCTAGCCTAGGGAGCCCCAAATCCTTGGGCTGGCCCTGTCTTCTACATCCATAGAAATCAGTGGACTTCGAAGGATGTACGTCTGCTCAGAACAGCACTGTGTATCATGAAACGTATTTATGCACATATTTCCTATAAGCTGTCTTTCTAATGGGTTGAATCCAGCCACCTTTTCATCTGAATCGTGCCCAGTTCGCCTTCTTTACAGCCACTGTCCTACATGGCTTTTGTCCACAAAGTTCCCGTGATCCTCATAGCGTTTCTGGGATGGTCATAGGGGGTTTCCTCTTTCCTTTTTCACCAACAGAAAAACTGGTTGGATCCAACCCACTATTTTGCATTTTAGCAACCATAAAATCTGCAGTCAAGACCAACCGCGATACAATAAAAAATGGGGAAATAACAGAGTATATCTGTCTCTCTTTAAAATGTGCAAAAGAGAACAAGATCTCTCTTTTCATCATCTAATCTCACCAAGGAGGTACTTGGTGAATCGGTTGGAAAGTTTGTTGGTTAGCAAACCAAACCCACATGCTTTCCTCTGTATCCTAACCTGAAGGTTTGCACTCAAATGGGCCACTTGACAGTTGGGCATTGAACAGTTGGATGGTTTCTACAAGCAAGAAGAGTTTCAGGTCCACATGCTAGAAAGGTGCAGTGTCCAACATTGAAGATATAGATTTTAGGTTGCCCAGGTGCAAATACTTTCTTTCTTCCATGGCTGGAGGAGCAGAACGCTGGTGGAAAGTCGGCATCCCTTCATGCAGTGACTCCTGCCTACCACTGGGAGTGCTGTAGGCCCAATCATGGCTGCCTTTAAGGAGTAGCACTGGCTAGGTGTGGTGACTGGACTTTAATGTGTACACACAAGAAATGTCTGTATGTGTGTGAGTGAGTGTGTGAGAGAGAGAGCAGGGTTCAGTCTTGTGCCTAGCTCCAGGGTCCCAGAATCCTAGCGACACCACTCTGAAGAACCATATACACCGAGAGCATAGCCACAGCTCCAAGAGTCGCTCTAGGAATTCAGTAATGATCCTCAGCCTCCCAGCTTCAAAGTCACAAGAGTCAAAGTCACAAGAGGCCAACAGCCAGCTGTAGCTCTGCTCCTGTTACATGTTAATTAGAAAAGCCTGAAGCAATGCCTGCCATTGTTTCTGCTTGCCTGCATCTCTGTGGAATAAAAGCCACAGGTAGCTCATGATCCCGGTAGCAGAGCCATGCAAATCTGTGGTGTTATGTGTTTTTACTGACTCATGACAAATGGGCAGACTTGCAGGAAAGCAGAGGGGAAAATGTCACCCAGTGATCACTAACTTGTAGAAGTACTTGATACTTCAGAGGAGACCTGTATCTCTGTAGACACAGTCAGACATGGCAGACAGACAGCGCCCTGAGCTGGATGGTCCGGGCTAGCCTGATCTTGCCAGATCCTGGGACCTAAGCAGGGTCAGCACTGGCTTGTACTTGAATAGGAGCCTGTCTCGAGGGTTCAGGGTTACTACGCAGAGGCAAGCAATGGCAAACGAAGCCTGAATGTTTCTTGCCTTGAAAACCCCATGAGGGGTCGCCATATGTTGGCTGTGACCTGTTGACACTTTTCCACCAGCACCAGACAGACAGAGGTCAGTTCTTCGCGCAGGCCATTCCCCCCACGTGGAATTACAGCACAGGATCCATTTGGATCTATTTAAGGCCATTAAATACAGCATGCTGCTCTGCCTGTGGGAGCTGTGGTGGTGCTTCCCGGCGTCTACTTGCTTCTTCTTGAGTCTTAGGAGAAACAGCCAAAGATTCTCAAATGGAATGGGAACAAATGGAGCTTTGCATTGCTCCATCCCCACTGACTGACTAGGAGAGTGCTGAGCTCATTCTAGTATGGCGCAGAGGTTGTGTCAGACTAGGATCGAGGAGGTCCAGATTCAGGTCTCCAGTCTGTAATGGAAGCTTGCTGGGTGACCTTGGGCCAGTCGCACATTCTCAGCCTGACATGCCTCACAGGCTTGTTGTGAGGATAAAATGGAGGATGAGAGACCCATCTTTACCACTGGAGCTTCTTGGAGGAAAGGCAAGATTTAAAAAAATGTATGGCATTATATTGATAATAATACGTCTTATAGCAATGGACTTAATGAAGACTTGGACTTTCTGGTTAGCTGTAATTCAGCTGTTTTACCAGATAGACCACTTTGAGCAGCAAAGAAATGTGGTGTAAAAATATAGTACATAAATAAATAAAATGGCTGCCATGGGGTCAGGGGCCAATATGTTGGAAGTATGGTAGGACTTCTGGCCCCATCAGCATGGTGGAATGCCTGGAGCAACAACAGTCCAATATTAGCTCTACCAGTGAGCTGAGCTTTTCCCCTTCCTAATTGCCCCCACTGGATGTGCTTTCCTGTTCAATCACTTCCTTCCTCTCTCTCCTTGTCTAACACAGGGGTCTCAGGTTCAGTCCTCAACATCTCTGATTAAAAGGATCAGGTAGCAGGTGATGTGAAAGGCCTCTAAGCCAAGACCCTATAGGACTCCTGGCTTGGGTTGCCAGCTCTGGGTTGGAAAATACCTGGATATTTTTGGGGGTAAAACCTCAGGAGGTGAGATGTTTGGGCATAATGCCATAGAGTCAAATTTTCAAAGCAGCCATTTTCTCCAGGTGACCAGACTCTGTTGCCTGGGAATCAGTTGCAATAGCGGGAGATCTCCAGCTACTACCTGGAGGTTGGCAACCCTACTCCTGGCAGTCAGAGCAGACAAGACTGTCAGAAGAAGGTATGAATTGGAATGCATGTCAAGTAGTGGGAGGCCATAACTCGACCTAAGAAGCTATGGATAAGTGGTAGAGGTGCTACTCCTTGTCCTACCATTCTTCTGAGCAGGCCCGTAGCCACAGTGGGGGCATCTCGGGGCCTGGCCCCATGACTTACTGCCAAGGCCCCCAACTTCCCATCCAGCCCAGGCGGTCCCTTTGGGGTATGTATCGGGTGCCCCCTGACTTATTTAAAGGCCCCCCGAATTTAAAAATCCTGGCTACGGGCCTGCTTCTGAGCAATGTTTGAAGCCTCCCTCCAACGCAAGTGGCTCTGCTGATAGAGAAAGAACCTGTACAGTTGGAGGAAAGCTCCTTAGGCTGGAGAGAGGCTCCTTGGAGGATGGCTGGATCCACCCCAGTGGCTCCATCAGCAAGGATGGGGAAGACCTGGCTCTTCCTGAGATGCTGGAGAGCTGCTGCCAGTCACGGTAGATAATAAGCGGACCAGTGGTTGGACTGGGTATTCAGCAGCTTCATAGGTTTGCCATGAGTTGTGCCTGAGCAGTGATCTCAAGGCAATGATTCATCAACCAGCTGCTGCTGAGGAGGGCTTGACGGGGTGTTCCTTACTCGAGAAGGAAGTGGAGGATATGCAGAGAAGCAAGAAAGGGTTAGTGTGATCCCTCGGCCCTCATGGGAGCAGATGCAAAGCCCTGTGTGGTTGTAATTGCTTGGCCGTTTCCATGGACAGGTTTTTTTGGTGTGTTTTTTTTTTTTTTAATACAGAAAGGGCAAGCTCAGATAAACATTCCAGCTGGAAAGGCGGTCCTGGGCCAGTAATTACATTAGCAAATACTCAGTCCCATAAAACTATTAGTGGAATCACAGATTAACAGTTTGGGAGGGGGGAACCAAGAAATGTGGTGGGGTCATGAGTCATTTCACACAGAGCCGTTGATTGAAAACGCTCCCACTTTAGAGCTTCCCAAAGCATCCTGCTAAGTACAGCTTTCATTTTCAGACACTGATGTGCTGCTAGCTGTTGTGGGAAATCTCTTTCCACCAGTCCAAGGAATCTTGTATATAAAGGAGAAATCCCGAGTCCCATCTCTCTGTTCAGTTCCTCCCGCGACGCATCTCAGATAGTTCCTGGACCGATATGTGAGGTTGCCAATTGCAGTTTAGGAGGTTTCTGGAAGTTCAGGGTCAGTGCCTGAGAAAGGCTGAGTTTGGAGAGGGGAAGGAGCTCAGTGGAGATGTGATGTCCAAATTTGCCATGATTTCCTTCAGGGGAACTGTGGTCTGGAGATCAGTTGTAAGTCTGGGAGAACTGCAGGCCCCACGTTGGGGTTGGTAACCCTGGTCATGTGTTCTGGTTGGCCAGATGGCATCGTAGGTCTGGTGGACAGAAGGATGTGCCGCTGCTACCTGGCTGCTGCACCCCCCTACAGTTCCCAGACACAGGCAACCCCACAGCGATAAAGAAGAGTTGGTTTTTTATACCCCACTTTCCTCTACCTTATGGAGTCTGAAAGCACCTTACAATCACCTTTCCCTTCCTCCTCCCAAAACAGGCACCTTGTGAGGCAGGTGGGGCTGAGACAGTTGTGAGAGAACTGTGACTGACCCGAGGTCACCCAGCAGGCTTCATGTGGAGGAGGAGTGGAGACTCAAACCTGGTTCTCCGGATAAGAGACGGCCACTCTTAACTACTATACCTCTCTGCCTCTAGGCAGAAGGGCCTACCATGATCACTGATGGGGCAGACAGAGGAGTCAAAGTGACCTGAGTAAAGAGCACCACCCTTTCTCCTACCACAGCCCTCCACAGAGGCAGGACTGGCTGGGGACGGGCGATGCAAGTGACTCATCCAGGGCCAGGGTCTTTCCCAGGAATGAAATGCCACAGTCGGGGGTGTGTGTGTAGTCTCAGGACGTATGGTCCCCCCATGTGCTACTGAGCATTCCGCCCCCAGTCACTGATCCTGCAGCAGAATTCTATGCACTCCAAGATGATTTACACATTTGTGTAAGTTTCTTGAGGAATGCAACATCAAAATGGGGGGGGGGTTGAGACAAAGATTTGAATTTTTATTGTAGTGTATTTATTTAAAATTTATTCAAAACATTTCTATGCTGCCTTTCCACCCAGATGGGGTCCCCAAGGCCCATAATTTGATAAATTGTTGGGATTTTATGCTGCAAATTGTTTCCAGATGGTGCATTGTACTAAAGGTCCTGGATATCTCTTTGTCTTCTGAGCTTTCTGATGATGATGCACAACAGAGCCTTTTTTGATGGCTACTAGTGATGATGACATGTGATAGGGCCTTTTTTGGTGGCTACTTGTAATGATGATACTATATGATAGGGCCTATTTTAGTGGCTACTGATGATGACATGCGACAGACAGAGTCTTTTTTGGTGGCCACTCAGTTATGGAATTTCTTTCCCCAAGCTGCTCAAGGGGGGACAACTTTATTCTCTTTGCAATGCAATGGCCCCAGTCACACAGGAGGTTTTTGGCTGGAAGAGGGATGGATCGGGGGTGCAGCAAACGGGCGCGAGCACACCGCAACATCTGGGAATCGGCGTGTACCCGTCCCCGGTCTGTCCCTTCCGGCCTAAAACCCGCTGCAAACCCCCCCCAAGTAAAAGGTAGCGCCAGCCTGGAACGGCGCAGCAAGTGCGGCTGTGAGATTGCCGGCGCGCCCGTCTGCAGGAGCAATCGAGGCTCCCAGCTGAACTGCACACATGCACACATGTGCAGTTCGGCTGCCTCGCTCTCCCTGCAGTGGCTCCCCTCCCCCCGGCATCTGATCGTGCCGGGGAGCAACTGCACGGCGGCTCAGGGGATCTATCTGATCCTGCCGCCGCGTGTCTCTTTTGACCTGCATCTCTCCCCCTACCAGATTTCCTCTGCATCTTCTCGATCCTCAAAAATCAGGATCGAAAAGAGGTGAGGTAAATCGGGGGGAGATGTGGGTCAGAATCCGCCATGCAGTGAATAGTGTGAAGTTGACCAATACGACCAGGGAAAAGGAAGAGTGACGGCGGCACAGCCGCTTGTGGGGAATCAGGCTCTGAGTGAAAGGCATGGTATACATCCAACTCTTCTTCAGATGCAATCACTGTGATCAAGCACATGAGGATCTTAAGTGTTGGATCATTTGCTGGAGGAGGAATCACAGATATACATCAAAACAAGCCTCTGAGGGAAGATGCACTGTCATGCTCTGGAGGGGGTGGGCCACGGGACCCTCCTTAAAAGAGCTTGTTCACATGAAGCTTGGACTGGAGGACTCCTCATTAATGGAGTCAGCTATAGCATTCAGGGGCCAATGGTTTATCGTGAGCTGAGAAATTATGCAATCAATGAGCCACAAAAGACAAACAACAGCAGAACGAAGGAAGGCAGCTTTTAGCAAATGCAGTGGGGAAAAATAAACTGTAGCAAATGTAAACTCTCCAGCTGATAAATGGTAAAAATATGTGTGTGTGTGCATGCACACATATACACACACACTTTCAACTAAGCACACTCACCCCTGGCACTAACAGGGATGGGGATGCAGAGTCTCCTTCGTCTGCCTGATTGGAAGTGGTCCGAAGTTTCGCCAGCACAGCCACGCTCTCAAGTTGCCATGGAAACCAAGCAGTGGAAATTCTTTAGAAAGATGAAGCAAACACCGCCCCTTTTATTATTTTTTTCCAAATAATAATTTGATTTTTGTTATTCATCATCTTGTCATTGGGTGCCACGCCCAAATGCAATTAGATTGCAGCTGTGTAGAGAGTGCCAGCTGTATGAAGCTGCCTAATCATTGTGTAAAGAGCATGATGCATTATTGTGATGGGTTGTTGCGCCCCCCCCCCTTGTGATGCTCTTCCTTTGATAGATAAAACACTGGATTCCCTTGCAAACCACATGTAGGTAGTATCCTGCTGGTAAAATGCAGAGCTAGAGAGTGACCTCATATCCCTTGAAGTGACTGTGTGTACAGGGAAGAATATATAATATTGTCATTTGATGTTTCATCAGGATTCTGCAAATATGTGGGACCGATTTGGCTGTGGATGCTTCGCTAGATCGTTGTGAGCCTTCCTTTCCCCCCTAAGGCTAACCATTTTACTCAGAATAAAGTAGGTCCAAATGGGGCAGAGGGGACAGCTCCCTGGAGATGCCAGACTTAAATGAGCACCGCCTCCTTGGCTGCTTCCAGATTGAGGTTTTGTCCCACCTTGCATGGAAAGCAGGAAGTTCCTGTGTTAAAGAGACTGTCCATGTGACATTATGATCCATCCACACATGATCTATGCCCTTCCCAGGGCTTTCCCGTTTAATCCAGAAGGGGGAAAGAACACCTTGTTTTAATCCTGCTCAAAGGGGAATCTGCATAGTTGATGCAGGGTGCCGTCTGTATGGACACTCCTTCTGTCACCACTACTGGGAAAGGTAGGGTTGCCAGCCTCCAGGTGGGGCCTGGAGATCTCCCGCTATTACAACTGATCTCCAGACAATGGAGGAGGAGGAGAATTTTATTGTATATGTTCATTGGCCTTTACAAGTGAAAACATATTTACAGCCAAAAGATTTAAAAAAAATTAAATTACAGGCATCTTTAAAATTTCTCAGTTCTCAATCAAATTTAAGAATTACAATTCAGTTCTAGTAGATACGTTCTTGGAAACCACATTTGCTCTAATTTTCCTAGCGGCCAAGGCAAAAAGTGCCATCTTGGAGGAGACAGAGGAATCCACATCAGATAACATATAAGCTAATTTGTCAAAAATGGAAACAGAATTTAGTGTAGTTAGGATCCTAGCCAGGAATTTATTCCTAGGCTCTGAATATAAAGGACAGCCCAAAACATAGTGGGGAAGATCTTCTACTGAACTTCCACATGTACAAATGCACTGTTCCATTGGGTTTTTAAAAATACCATCCAGTAAGTAGCTCAGTTGGCATTGTTTGGAAGCACAGAAACAAGAAAGGGAAAAAAACTAAACCTAACAAAGAACTTCAAAACCAAACAAAGGTTAGTGGAAAGGAGGGCCAATTATGGTTTATGTATATTGGTTGTAATTGGGCCCCTATATATGTTTTAATTTGATATTATCAATAAATACATGTACCTCTTTTTATAAATAGTTTTTATATTGGCCCTCCTTTCCACTAACCTTTGTTTGGTTTTGGAATTGTTTGGAAGCGCAACAAAGTACATGCCATTCTAAGATTATATGCTGTAATGTCAACCAAGCAAGGGGCTCTAAAATGGTCTTTTTATGATTTTAGTACCATGGAGCAAACGCCTACTGGATAACTAGTGAATTGTCCATTAAATTATCCCCTTGGTATACCCACTCCCGCAGACAATGAAGATCAGTCCCCCCTAGACAAAATGGCCGCTTTGGAAGGTGGTCTCTATGGCATCATAGCCTGCTGAGCTCCCTGACCTTCCCAGGCTCCACCCCTAAAATCTCCAAGTATTCCCCGATCCAGAGCTGTCAGCCCCAGGGAAGGGGTGGAGGAGGAGTAATGCTCTGGTTTCAAAATGGTGCAGGGCATTGCTGCCTAGGGGTGCCAAACTCCAGGTGGGGCCTGGGGATCTCCCGGAATTACATGTCTCCAGACGACAGAGATCAGTTCTCTTGGACAACATGGATGCTTTGGAGGGTGGATTCTGTGGCATTGTCCTTTTGTTGTTGTTCAGTCACACAGTCGAGTCCGACTCTTCGCGACCCCATGGACCAGATCAAGACAGCTCATCCTGTCATCCGCCGTCCTCTGAAGTGTGCTCAATTTCATGTTCGTTGCATCTATGACACTGTCTAACCATCTCATCCTTTGCCGTCCCCGTCTTCTTTGACCTTCAATCTTTCCCAGCATCAGGGTCTTCTCCAGTGAGTGCTCCCTTCTCATTTGGTGGCCAAAGTATTTGAGCTTCAGTTTCATTATCTGGCCTTCCAGGGAACAGTCAGGGTTGATTTCTTTAAGGATTGACTGATTTGATCTTCTTGCAGTCCAAGGGACTCTCAAGAATCTTCTCCAGCACCATAGTTCAAAAGAATCTATTCTTTGGCGCTCGGCCTTCCTTATAGTCCAACTCCAGTTTTCCAACCTGGAGATGGCAACCCTACCCCATCCCCTGCTGGTGGCGAGAGGGAACCTGGCAACCCTATGGCTGCCATGTGCTATCCCCCCTCCCCTTTGAGCCCTTTAAAGGGCTTCCCTCCATTTCCTTGACAAGCTGTGCAGCTCAGTAGGGTAAGAGAAAAGAAGTCCCGGCATGATCATTATTGTGACTGCACCTTTTCTGTAGCCAAAACAGGAAAAGAGGAAGGAGCAGGGGGGATAGAGGCAGCAGTGGGAGGAGCTGTGGCTCAGTGGGAGAGCATCTGCTTGGCATGCAGGAGGTCTCAGGTTCAATCCCCGGCACCTCTAGTTAAAAGGACCAGGCAGGAGGTGATGTGAAAGACCTCTGCCTGAGACCCTGGAGAGCCTCTGCCAGTCTGAGTAGACAATACTGACTTTGAAGGACCGAGGGTTTGATTCAGTATAAGGCAGCTTCATGTGTGTTCAGTAGGCAGCGCAGGAATGGAGGTGTGCAGACTCTGTTCTTGCATGTTTGCGACCCCATCTGGAAGGAGGGCCTTGTGAACTGTCTGGCCCGTAAGCACAATGCAAAATGGAGAGCAATGAAGGCAATGCTTTATTCCCCCCATGGTTCAGGTTGCCAACTCCAGTTTGGGAGATTCCTGGAGATTTGGGGGGTGGAACCTGGGGAGGGCTGTGGATTTGCCATAGATCTCACCCTCCAAAGCAGCCAATTCCTCCAGAGGAACCAATCTCTGTCGCCTGGAAACCAGCTGTAATTCCAAGAGATCTTCAGCTCCCACCTGGAGGTTGGTAAGCCTACTCACCATCCGTGCTAGGCTGTTAAGTGGTTGGCTGGATGATGGTCCATCTAGACCCCCTGTCATTTGTGGAGGGGCTGTGACTTTGTGGCAGAGCATCTGTTTTGCCCGCAGAAGATCTCAGGTTCAGTCCCTGGCATCTTCAGTGTAAAGGGTCAGGTTATGGGATGATGGGACCCTGGAGAGAGATACTACCAGTTGGAGTTGACAGTACTGATTCTGATAGGCCAGTGGTCTCGCTCAGTATCAGGCAGCTTTGTGTGCTAATAGCTATCCCTTGTCCCCTGCCAGTGTGGTGTAGTGGTTAAGTGCGCGGACTCTAATCTGGGAGAACTGGGTTTGATTCCCCACTCCTCCACTTGCAGCTGCTGGATGACCTTGGGCAAGCCCTAGTTCTGTCAGAGCTGTTCTTGAAAAAGAGCAGTTTCTGTCAGAGCTCTCTCAGCCCCGCCTACCTCACAGGGTGTCTGTTGTGGGGAGGGGAAGGGAAAGGAGCTTGTAAGCCACTCTGAGAGTTCTTTGGGTAGTGAAGGGTGGTGTATAAATCCAATCTCCTCCTCCTCTTCTTCTTCTCACCTGTTTTTACACTGAGTCTCTGTGAGAAAGGTGGATGACAAATAACATTAATCGAATAAATCAATTGAAAGCAAGTGTGCCTGGCAAGGCACGGCTGATTCTGCCTGAGTAACTAGGGATACTTTTTGGAACCCCACATGATAGGAGGAGAGGCCCCAGTTGTTACGCATGGATAGATGCTTCCATGTGAACACAAGACACACACACCCTGTTGCCAGGTGTCTCTCCTTCTCTGCTGCTACACAGTTTGCTTAGAGCCCAAAGCACGATAAAGCCGGGGCTGGAAGTGCAGTGAGGCAGACTGATAATGGTTCTTCAGAGCTGGTGACGGGAGCTCGGTGTGAAAATGGGAAGGTTCACCGTCTCTGTCCAAGCTTGAGCCTTGGAAGCCACGTTCCCTCTATGTGCCTGCCTGCATCTGTGAAATCTGGCTCCCCCACCCTCCCCACTCCCCTCCTCTCTATTTTTAGCTTCTCTCAGCAGAATGGCAGACTATGCAAAGGGAGATAGCATAGCAGAAATGCCATCAAGTATTTGAATCAAACAGGCTGCCTGCAAATCATTGTGTGTGTGTGTGTGTGTGTGTGTGTGTCTTTGCAAGATTACAGAAACCAAGAGAAAAGGGAGAGTTGGCTATGATTAATTCCTCAAAAGGAATGAAAGGCTGAAGAATGGATGGTCAACAACAATGCTGGGGCTGCTGGCGGTTGCATGGGGGGGGGACACGTGGGAAGAACCAGGAATATTCTCCTACAGCAGGGGTAGGGGGGTTGCTTTGAGACCGGAGCCTACCTCCGCCTTTCCTCCCATTGTGGACCCACTCCAGCTTGCCTCTTCCCCTTACCAGGAGTCTCACGCTTTGCTTCTGAACCCACTTGCCCTTTGCCGAATGGGTGCCGTAGCCGAAGAGGCCTGTGCCCCACCTGCGGTCTTTCCTGGGAAGGGGCTGGAGAAAGAGAAAGAAAAACACATATGAGGGTTGCTAGGCAACCGCAACATGCTTGTTCTCTTTCCCACCCCAGAAATAGATTCCAGGCAGACCAAGACAGGCAGCTCCATGGAGCAGAATCTCAAGCGGTGTCTTCTGCATCAGGGACTCCTGCGAGACCAATGTCCCACTGGGAGCCATCGGCTTCTCCTTCTCCCCAGGTCCCTTGACCCTGCTGCCCTCTTGGTGCTTTTTTGACCTCCCCTCCTTCTCATTTGTGCCCTCAGTTTGCGGCCTTTCGTAGATGGGAGATGTTGTGTTGTCGTGGTTAAGGGTGGCAGACTGTAATCTGGAAAGCTGGGTTTGATTCCCTATTCCTCCTCATGAAGCCAGATGGGTGACCTTGGGCCAATCACAGTTCTCTCTGAGCTCTCTCAGCCCCACCTACCTCACAAGGTGCCTGTTGTGGGGAGAGGAAGGGAAGGCAGTTGTAAGCTACTCTGAGACACACAAGGCCTGCTGGGTGACCTTGGGCCAGTCACAGTTCTCTCAGAACTCTCTCAGCCCCACCTATCTCACAAGCTGCCTCTTGTGGGAGGAGGAAGGGAAGGTGATGGTAAGTTATTGAGACTCCTTTGGGTAGAGAAAAGTGGGGTATAAAAAAACCAACTCGTGTTCTTCTTCATCTTCTGTTCTCTCCCATGCTCTATTTCCCTCAGGGTTGAAAATGATAGTTAATATCGACTGCAAGCCTTGTGCTGCTAATGGCACAGCTATAGTATATTCCTTTACCTTTAAAGACGCTAGACAAAAAGTAAATTTCTTTCCTATTCTTTATGTGAAAAATCTTCACCTGGCAACTGGCCAGAAAGGGCAAAACCCAGCCATGCTGGTAAAAAAAACCTGGCCAGTGGCAACCCTTGCCACAAATGCAAAATAAGAACCAAAAATATATGCAGAGTGGGTAAAAGCTGTCCAGTTTTTAATGGTATGTATGTATATAGGCTTGCCATTTGCCCAGTTGTGGCAGGCAACCCCTCCCCGCATCCTTGGCCCCAGTCCCCTGCCCTCAAGACATTGAGGAGAGAAAAAAAATGGCTGGAAAATTGCTTCCATTGCGACACTGTAGGAATTTCTCCATGTTTCTATGGTCTTTAGCATCTAGATTAGAAGAAAGTCTTAGAATGTCCCCTAAAAGTGACATCACATCCTTCCCAAACTCCGCCCTTCCCCAGGCACTGCCCTCAAAATCTCCCAGCATTTGCCAAAGCAGGGCTGGCAACTATATGAGTATGGATGTAGAAAAACTTTAGATTAAAATGTTTAAAATTGGGGAATATTACTGTTGTTTCCCATTAACCTAACACAAGTAGCTGGTTAAATAAGACCCCAGGAGAATTATAACTAGATAAGCTAGGCCACACTTTAAACTAACTACTTAGACTGGACCCATTCTGGCCTCCCCTGAATTCCACCTAGGGTTGCCAGATCCAGCTTGGGAAATACATGAAGATTTGGCGGGGTGGAGCCTGGGGAGGGCGGGGTTTGGGGAGGGGAGGGACCTCAGCAGGGTCTAATGCCATAGAGCCCACCCTGCAAAGCAGCCATCTTCTCCAGGGGAACTGATCTTTGTCCTCTGGAGATCAGTTGTAATAGCAGGAGGTCTCCAGTTGCCACCTGGAGGTTGGCAGCCCTAATTCCACCCCTAACTGGAAGTGAAGCACCCCTAGCAGTTCCCCCTAGTTCCCCCTAGGACAAAACATGGTGGTGTTTCCTTACAGCTCCGTTTTCATTTTTTAAACATCTCAGTGAATCAAAGAGGGCTCGAAGAACAGCTCATACCTTGCCAATAACCACCCAGATAAAAGTGGCCTGGATGTGTCTTTCCATTGTAACGTCTGCGGCATTGCTTGGATCCTCTCTGTCTCAGCTTAGTGCAGTCTAGATTTTAAATATTTCATTTACTGAAGCCAGTACCTGGAAAGCAACAATGGAAGAAGCAGCCAGACTGAAATGGCAGGAATGGAATGAAGTCTTGATGACTCACACTTATAACCGTTTCTAACTGGGGGGGGATAGTAGCCCACCCTCCAAACAATTATAAAGAGGGGAGGGAGGAGGGTGATTTCATGTAGAGAGAGAGGGGATGGGAGGGGTACAGAACTTTCTTCAACCATACACCACCAGAAACTTCCCCTGCCTGCCTGCCTGCCTGCCTGCCTACCATTTCTCAACTTTAAGCTACGTCAGCCTAGGGTTGCAACTTGTCAGGCCCATAGCTACAGTGGGGCATCTCAAGGCTAGGCTAGGCCTCCTGACTTACTGGCAAGGCCCCACAACTTCCCATCCAGCCCAGGGCCCCCAAGCAGTGGCAGGTGTGGGGAAGGATCTGGGTACTCCTTTAATTCGATTAGCCAGTGCCCCCTAAGAAACTTAAATGCCCCACAACTTTAAAAAATCCTGGCTACGGGCCTGCAATTTGCCAGTTCTGGCCTGTCAGCCAATGGGAAAGCAGTGTGTCTGTGGGAGGTAAACGATGGGCCGTTGTTGTTTTTGTCAGCGACACCACAATATCATTTTGAAGAAAACTTACACCTATCTATGAATCACCATTTACCACAGAGTTTCCAGCAGTTCCTAGAGAGGACTTCCTAAATGGTTTCCTCAGAAGTGACACCACACTGTTACTGACAGTCACCTCCCATGTACCCCCACTTCTTTTTTTTGCCCAGAAGTGACATCATGCCATAGGCCCCACAGCCACCCTACCTAAACCCCCATATTTTCAGCCTGATAATCCAGTGGATGGGCCTTGTGGCTGCCATGTCTGGCTAGATCCCACACTAAAGGCTATGGAAATACTTGAAAGAATTGAATTCATTAAAAGAATTTAATTTAAAATCCACAAGGGGTTCAGATATGGAGTGTTTTCAATTCAGCATGGTGCACAATATATTATGGAGTGCTGTGCCCAGGAAGATTGGCCAAGATATATCTTTAGTTTTCTTCTACCTAAAGATGAAAAAATCCCTTTATGCCAGTAATGTGGAGTTGTGTAATGCAGCTGTAGCATCAGAGAGTCCTGGGTTCAAATCATTGCTTAGTGGGTAGCCTTGGGCTAGTCACTATCTCTGAGCCTAAAGTACCTCACAGGATTGGTGTGAAGATAAAAATGGAGGAGGAGATACAGAGAACTGCTTTGCAGTGGCTGTCCTCCTTTCTCCGTGGTCGGGGTCAGAGGGTGGCACTTGGGGAGAGGGTATCTCTGCGATCCTCTCTCTAATGTTGTTTAACATCTATATGCGCCCCCTCGCCCAGTTAATCCAGGCGTTTGGGCTGGGTTGTCATCAGTACATTGATGATACCCAGCTCTATCTGCTGATGGACGGACGGCCTGACTCCACTCTAGATAATTTGACCAGGGCTTTGGAGGCTGTGGCTGGTTGCCTGCAGCGGAGCCAGCCGAAACTGAATCAGACAGTGATGGAAGTCCTGCACCTGAGTCATGGGGGCATAGGATCAGAAATCCGACTCCCAGCCTTTGGTGGGGCACCACTTGCACTTGCGCCAACAGTGAGGAACTTATGGGTGATTCTGGGTGCCTCCCTTTCTACGGAGGCCCAGGTCACCAATGTTACCAGGTCAGCCTTTTACTGTCCCTGGCTGGTCAGGCAGCTGGGTCCCTATCTTTCCCCCCATGACCTGGCCCATGCAATGGTCCCTTCCAGGTTAGATTACTGCAACTTGCTGTAAGCAGGCCTACCCTTGAGTCTGACCTGGAAGCTTCAACGGGTACACAATGCAGCTGCACGCCTGGTGACTGGGACGTCTATGTGGACGCACATTCAACCAGTGCTGCACCAACTACTGGATCAGATTCAAGGTGATGGTAATAACTTTTAAGGCCCTGTGCAGCCAGGGACCAACGTATCTACGGGACCATCTCTCCCCGTATGTGCCCCGAAGAGTTTCACGTTCTTCTGAGCAGCACTGCTTGGTAGTCCCTGGCCCAAAGGACATTCGCCTTGCCTCGACCAGGGCCAGGGCCTTTTCAGCCCTGGCCCCTGCCTGGTAGAACATACTCCCGGTTGAGATCAAGGCCCTGCAGGATTTCTTACAATTCTGCAGGGCCTGCAAAATAGAGCTGTTCCACCAGGCTTTCGGATGAGGCAGCAGATGTCCATGAGACACTGGCCTTCCCTGCTTAATCTGTTCAATCTGCCTCAGTGGTGTTGCCTATACCAACTTGGCGACAGAGAAATACGCTCTCCGTGGCACTGTCGCAGCAGGCGTTACAGTTAGCTATTTCTACACTGCCACCAGGTATTAACTTAAGTGCTGAAGTATTTAGTTGGATGAATTTATTGATGTTTTTGTGAATTTTTATTGTTTTATCATGTGTTGTGAGCCCCCTGAGCCAACTTGCAGGACAGGGTGGAATACAAATCAAATAAATAAATAAAAATAAATAAATAAATAATAAAATGCATGCTGTCTTGAAGTCTTCAGATGGAGGACGGAACAATTGTTTGTCTAACTGCTGGTGCTGTTTGTTGAACTGTTTATTATATTCAACTTTTAAAATGTGTTTGTTGTTTGTTTCGCTATGATTTATTTCCCCCCTGCATAGACCAACGTAGCTCTCACCATGCTGGCCTTGAATATATGAAGTACGCATGACCTTCCTTATTGGCAGAGGAAAACTCTCCTTGCTAAAAGCCGGTTTCTGGAGCTGGGGATTTTTGTCTTCTCAGCAGATTCACCTAAAAATATCAGGGCTCCTTCAGCATGAAAGGGCGTCTTGTGCAAATCCTGGGTGGGGAGATAATTAACAGCTGGGTGACGGAGTGATGCTGTTGCATAAACCGACAGAAGCTCCTGGATTTGGGGAAGCATCTGAGGACGATGAATTGGTTCTTTGTTTAAACATCCAAATTTGAGAGAGGCCTCATGAAACGGAGAAGCAAGGCCCTTAGCCCAAAAGAAAAAAGACATTGCTCTCCCCCCCCCCCACACACACACATGATATATATTGCCTTGGCTGGGAAGGGGCGGGAGACCTAATGATCAGTGATATAAGAAGGCTTTGAAAGAAAGAAGTGAATGAGACAAAGGGCCTGATGGGGACAACTTCATTTCTCCCTGTGATCTTGTCCTTGTTTACAGCACTTGGTATAGAGTCGTCTGCTCTTCCCAATAAAGAGGGGGCAAGGACCCGTCGCAGAGGTGTGCAACAGATGGGTTTGCACCTGTGCTCGCCTGTTGTCCCCTGCACAGCGGTTGATGAAATGACAGCCACTTGTGCAACTGCTCCGGTGTATTTCTTCCAGCTTCCTGTTCATGTCTTCAGAAGAACAGCCCTCCTGGATCAGACCAGCAGTCTGTCCAGTACTGAGGGGGCTTAATTTGATTCGATCCCATTGCCATTAACTGCAGCCAGGCTCAAGCCGTTCAAGCCTCATTCAGAGTGCTGGTTGTTAACCTTTCTTCATTTAGACGTTATTGGTGTTTAGCGTGTGTTCTCATGGAGCAGGGAAGGTGGCCTGGTAGAGCCCAGTCTCATCACATCTCAGACGCTAAGCAGGGTTGAGTACTTGGGCGGGAGCCTGCTGAGGAAGACTCTCCAGAGGAAGGCCGTGGCAAACCATCTCTGCTTCTCACTTACCTTGAAAGCTCCTTCCTGGGGTTGTCGTCAGTCAGGTGTGACTCGACAGCACATATGTGTGAGTATTTTCTTCTGTTGGGGTTGGCTAATCTTTTTTGTTTTGCCGTTAAGTCTCAGCTGACTTATGGTTTTCAAGGCAAGAGACATTCAGAAGCAGTTTGCCATCATCTGCCTCCACATCATGACCTTTAGTGGTCTCCCAGCCAAATACTGACCAGGGCCGAGCCTCCTTCGCTTCTGAGATCTGATGAGATGGGGCGAGCCTGGGCTATCCAGATTAGGGCATCACATAATCTATGGTTCACAATAAAATGCAAGTCTGTAGTCAGGCAGGCAAAAAGGAAATATGAGGAGCATATAGCAAAAAAATGTAAAAATCAACAATAAAACTTTCTTCAAATACATTAGAAGCAGGAAACCAGCCAGGGAGGCAGTGGGGCCCTTGGATGACCAAGGGGTAAATGGAGTACTGAAGGATGATAGGGAAATGGCTGAAAAGCTAAATGCATTTTTTGCCTCCGTCTTCACTGTGGAAGATGAGAGGTGCTTGCCCACTCCAGAGATGCTGAGTTCGGGAGGAGTTTTGAAAGGCCTGAGTCAGATTGAGGTGACGAGAGAGGAGGTCCTAAAACTGATAGACAACTTAAAAACTGATAAATCACCAGGCCCAGATGGCATACATCCAAGAGTTCTGAAAGAACTCAATTGTGAACTTGTGGATCTCCTGACAAAAATATGTAATCT
>NW_015162500.1:24852-25431 GCF_001447785.1 Gekko japonicus
TGCCTGAAGTGGCTTACATCATTCTCCTCTCCTTTGTTTTAACCTCAGAACAACTCTATGAGAGGTAGGTTAGGCTGAGAGGATGGGACTGGCCCGTGGTCGCCCAGGAAGTTTCATTGCCAGAGCAGAGATTTGAACCGGAGTTTCCCAGATCATACACCACCTTTCTTCTGAGCATCTCAGTACTGAAGGACCAAAATGGCTTGGGGCTGGGGCACTCAAAGGGTCATTTCCTCCCACACTGGCCAGCCCACTAGTTAAGATATCCTTCGCAAGTCCTGCTCTCAGAGCCCTTCCCTGCAGAGGTGAGGTGGGAGGACATTTTCAGTGGTGGCACCTTGCCTTTGGAATGCCCTCCCCCTTAAGGCACCTCCTTGCGGTTTGTTTCATTAATGGTCATTCTTATGTTGTATTTAATGGTTTTATTGTATTGTTTTTACTTTGTGGGCCACCTCAAACGGGTCTCTGGAGAGGCAATTATCTGCACTTTCTAAATAAACAAGCCTCGGCCTCCAAGCTTGGCCTCAAAGGCAGTCACCCAGTCTTTCTGCTTCACTCCTGTCATGAAAACCCCCTCTT
>NW_015162500.1:25631-51900 GCF_001447785.1 Gekko japonicus
CCCTGAAATGAGCCCTTCCTTCCTGCTTTGACTGTTGCATAACTCACTGCCATCCTAAGCAAAGTTACCCCCCTCTAAGCCCATTGGCTTCAATGGATTTAGAAGGTTGGGACTCTGCCTTAGGAAGGTGCTGTAACTGTGCCAGACTCTTCTCTGTCTCCAATGGTTTTTGATAATTCAGTTGACAGGGAGACAATCAGTATCTCTAACATACCAGCCAGCTGGGAATAGAGAACTTCTCCCCCAGAACTATCCTCTGCTACCCTTCCTGGCTAAGGTCCCCTCAGCCGGAGTGGGAAAGGATTGGAGGGGAGAGAAACGGACTTAGAAGCTGACACAAAAACAGCCCATTTTCATCTTCTTTCGCAAAATCCGATTAGCCAGTAAGAGACCTGATACCAAGCCACGCATATATTTCCCAGCTCCTTTCCCCTCCTTAATGTGAGTATCGATCTATCGATTTATGAAACAATCTATGAGTTAAAGTAGGGAGAGCCACAAGGGATGGGAAATGGATCGGATTGTTCCAACGCTCCATCGCCATCCCAGGAAAAACAAACCCAAGCATCCGATTTTAATTGAACACAAAATGAAAAAAACAACAACAACCCAACGCTGCTGCGGTTAAAAAAAAAACACAAACCCCACTCCATTTGCTAAATGCTCTGAACATCTGGAGCACATGGCCCTTCCAAAAGGAATTACTGCAGAGCAGCAAAAGGAGAGCTTACGACAGGCACACGTAACTAGCTTAAAGAGATAAAGAGGCAGAAATGTTTAAAAGGCTGATGGAAGTGGTTTGCGGACAACCCGCGATGGGAGAGGACTCTTTTGAGGCTTTGTGGGGTTGTTTTGAGATGATTTGTTGGCAGGATCTTATTAAAGGCAAGGGGCTCATTTATCATAGTCAGGTTAGGAAACTGTCCTTGAGATCGCTTAATGGCCAAGCGCCACTCATCTGACGGCACTCCACCGCTTGGGAGTGCATCCTTCACCCTCTCTTGATGTACGGTTTTGTTGAGTCTCATCAGATTTTGGTGGATTAGGTGGGGTCATGTCCTGTTACATGAATCAGCTGGTGACCTGGCATGACACAGCAAAGCCAAGGCTGGGATAGAACAGCCTCTGGGAAGTCCTCTTAGGGCACAATCCCAGATCGCTCTAAATTAAGAGAGCAGATGTGCGGTTTGGTCTGCACGGCTGCCACCTCGATCGAGGCTCAGCCAGGGCTGCGAGTAACCAGACCCAAACATTATTTTTGAGAGGACATTTCCCAGACAAGGAACTAGAGATCAGTTGCTGGAGAGCAGGAAGATTTCTGCAGTGCAGCAGTGCATAAGAGCAGGAAGATTTCTGCAGTGCAGCAGGCAGAAGAGATTATTTTATTGGGTAGGATCCAAACCACCTTTTCTGTTGGTATGAAAAGAAAGAGGGGTCCCCTTTGATCACCCTAAAAGGGTATGCTGGGGGTTATAGGACCTCCATGAACAAAAGGCATGCTGGCCTCACAAAGGGCAGAAGTTGTTTACATAATACCAGAGGTTGATTGGTATAACTATGAGGAGGCCTGGCCAATCCAGAGGGTTAATGCTGGCTGCCAATCAGAAGGGCCAGTGTTGTACACCCCTACTCCCAGGTATTTATATAGAGATTGCAGAGCAAGATAGCTTATCAGGCTGTGACATGAGGCCCTTGCCGGCTCTGGGTTGGGAAATACTGGAGATTTTGGGGGTGCACCCTGGGGAGAGTGGGGCTTGGGGAGGGGAGGGACTTCAGCAGGGTACGGTCTGTCTTAGAGTCCACCCTCCAAAGCAGCCATTTTTTTCCAGTGGAACTGATCTCTGTAGTCTGGAAATTGTCATAGTGGGAGATCCCCAGCATATAATAATATAAAATATGTAACCAAGTTGATACAACGGGTATGCAGACCGATTGTCAATCCTCCTAAATACTAATTAATATCTACATTTTCAATCCACTCAATTGCAGCTAGGGTTGCCAAGTCCATCTTCCACCCCCAGCGGGGGACTTTGGGGGCGTTCCTGGAGGGGGCGGGGCATCCCCAACGTGATGACGTCACGTTGGGGACATCCTCCGCCCCCACCCGCCCGTGCGCCAGATCTCCAGAAACGGCACTTAAAGGAGCCGGCATTTCCCTTTTTAAATGCAGGAGCCGGTGTTTCCCCTTTAAGAGCAGCCATGTTTCGCTTTTAAGAGCACGAAGCTGGCATTTCCCTGCAAGCTTGCTGAGATCAGGCTTGGGAGGAAACACGAGTTCCACACACTTAAAGGAAGAGAGATGGGTGGCTGTGGGTGTTGGGGGTCGGGCTTCCCCCGCCAGCCATCTGGCCAGCAGTGGGTAGACCCCCTCAAAACGGGGGACCCCTGGCAAAGGGTTGGCAACCCTAATTGCAGCTCGGGAGAGTTCAAAGAGCTCCGTCACATCACCCTGAAAAGCATGATGTTCACATTCCTGTGGCAGATGAAATATAGTTTGGCGGGCTGCACCACAATCGCATTTGGGTTCTGGCGTTTTGCACCATGTAAGCAACAGGTCTGCGCAACTGCCAAATCTATTAGCCGTCTTCCATACTCTACATGGCAAGTCAAATCCTGCGGGCCTTTCACTGGTGTTTCTCAGGTTATGGGTATCAGGTGGAATTTACTCCATCCATGTTCACAACCATTCATTCCCTAGATTGAAATTTTGTGATTGCAGGATTTGTGCAGATCTTGGGTGTTGGATGTGCAACTCTCTGCTTTCAATTATCTTTCTATACTCACAAAGAAGAGCATTTGTCTATAGAGATGCAGGTGAGTGATGAGGCACAATGTGGGTAGCCAATAGGTTGGAGTAAGTTTTATACATCCACTGATGTTATTGAGGTGGACATCACGTTTGTGGACATGGGGGCTGTTGAGCCAAAATGAAGCACCATATTCCATAGGACTATCCACCAACCCCAAAGCTGAGCATCTAAGTGTTGTAGCAGGCACACTCCAAATTGTACTACATAACTTTTGGAGAATGTTGTTTTGCATGTGTATTTTCGCTGTTACATTGGTAATAATGGTGTTTATAGCTCAAGGTCCTGTCCAGGGTAATGCCAAGGTACTGAGATGGAATCACGGTTGGCAAGATTGTTATTGAGATGGAATTCAGGAGAAATTGGGGTACAATTCTAGCTCACCTCCTTGTGGTGCACCCTGGATAATGCTAAACAGTTCGAACTTCTGACTGCCAGTCAATCGTAGGATCTCCTGGCTACACTACACATACGGAAACTTTCCAGGGGAAATGATCTTGGCAGTCTGGAGATCAATTGTAATAGCATGAGATCTCCAGGTGCCACCAAGAGGCTGACAACTCTACCAGCAACTCTTCAGCCATGGCTTCCTACCATAGCCATGAGCACTGTTCCCTCTAAGCTGAGTCAGTGTGAGCCAGCTCACAGTTCTTTAGCCTCCGGTTCACACATTTTTGTCTTCGCTCAGGAAGGAGGGCTCCAAGCAAATTAATTTATGCAGCAGCCAAATCACTTGCTCACAACTTTAATGCCAGTGGCTCACAAAGTAGAATTTTTGCTCACAAGACTCCACAGCTTAGAGGGAACACTGGCCATGAGTATCAAGTATTGCAAAGCTCTGGCACATCGATGCTGTCTATCCAGTTCCATCAAAAAACCTTGGGTTGTTTTTATCATGCTTTCACATGCAAGGTTAGCAGGACGCAGCCAATGTGGGGGTGACAAGTTTTCGAGTGTTGCTACTTCTTGGCTCTCCAAAGAAAGCTTTTCATTTCCATGGCCTGTTTTTTCTTTTCCCCCTTTTGTCTTCCATCTCGTACAGCAGTGTTCCAACATTGACCCTGATGGTTATTGATAGAGTTCATTGTTTGTTCTCCCTTGGTTTCTTTCCAAAGTGCTCGTTGTGAATTCTCTCAGGGAGCTGTCTTCCCAGAGAAATGTAGTGCATGACTGAATTCAAAGTCACCATCTGTAGGCTGCATTCTCTCCCCCCGCCCTCCATACAGGTATGTTCAGGCCACTCTTCCATAGATTTTTTGGAAGGGGAACGGAGAATGAAACAGAAGGATGCTGCAGCACAAGAACACGGTGGAGCCCAGGGGTGGATTCGGACTTTGAAAGAACCAAGTGGCACTTCGCTGCCAGCAGTGACCCAGGTGCCCCTCAGAGTCAGGACAATGACAACAGGTGAGCCATCCCCCTTTCACCTATGGATGAGCCCATGCCCTTTATCATTACTCCTGTGAAATGGGTCTGAGCTGGGCAATCGCTGCAGAGCTGACAGTGCTTGCAGAGGCCTTTTGACTCAGCTTGGTCAGGGCTGCTGGAGGCTCTCCAGGACAAAGGCAAAGAACATCTCCCAGGGGCCTTTTCAGGTCAGGAAAATAATGTGAGAAGAGAAGGCTTAACCTATACACCATTGTCCGAATCCTAATGGGTCCTGCACACCTTGGAACTGAGTCTCAGGCATGGAATTCCCAGAGTGCATCTGGTTGACAGGACCAAGGCGGGTATGGTAGAGCCCTGTGCTGGCAGTCCCCAGGAGCATTTTAGTGCAGAGCCCAAGGAAGGGGAGTATCGCTGATGTGTGACATCACTTCTGGGTGAGCATGCAGAAGTGATGTCACAATATTCGTGGTGCTCTAGGAAATCTCTCAATCTCTATGGTAAAAATAGAGTTGCCACTTACTAGGCAACGTTCCTTATCTCCTGGCCTCACTTAATGGAGTAGAAGAAGAAGAGAAGAGATTGGATTTGTACCCCGCCCTTCACTACCCAAAGGACTCTCAGAGCGGCTTACAAACTCCTTTCCCTTCCCCTCCCCACAACAGACACCCTGTGAGGTAGGTGGGGCTGAGAGGGCTCTGACAGAAACTGCTCTTTTTCAAGGACAGCTGTGCCAGAACTATGGCTTGCCCAAGGTCATCTAGCAGGTGCAAGTGGAGGAGCGGGGAAGCAAACCCGGTTCTCCCAGATTAGAGTCCGTGCACTTAACCACTACACCAAACTGGAAGGGGGAGGGGAAGAATGGAGTTGTCCCCTGGGCATCACTTCCTGTTTTGGAACAGAAAATGACATCATGGTGCTCTTGGAAAAAGGGCTGGCAACCTTAGATAAAGACAATAGAGTTTTGGTGAAGTTCCTAGGGCACTGTAGATGCTGTGATGTCACTTCTGAGTGCTCACCCAGAAGTGATGTCATAGTGTTTATGCTGTGTCCCCCCCCCCTCATGTGTTCTCCCACTGCTCCATGGATCAGGCAAGCATCTAATAAGCCAGTCAGGAACATTGGGTGTGGTGACACAAGCACTGTGTAATGTATAGTTAGGCCCTAAGATCTTTGTTGTTGTCACTGTTGTTTTGGAGGTTGTCACTGGAATCATATCAGGGCTGGGATTTGCATAGTTAATAAAATGGAAATGTAATTGGATGCCTTTTTGAGCCTCTTCACTTAATCCAGACTCATTCATGGCTAAGTGTTTCTGTCTGAAGGGCACGGACGCTTACTTGGTCAAAAAAAAACCACTGGTCTGAGTGGAAATATCTTCTGCAAAGCAGAAGATAACAGGACATCAGGACTGCAGGCTCACAACAGCAAGGCCTCCTCAGTTCTTTTGAAATCAGTAGGATTTCCGCAGTTCAGCTGTGCACAAGACTGTAAACGCTCACAAAGTGTACAATCTGAAGACACTCACTTTTATCACAAAACCCTGAATAGGAAACAGATTCCTAACAGCAAGAGTTGCAAGCAGGGCCAAAAACTTTGAAATGATTTTTTTTTTTTAAACCCACTGAGCTGTGCAAAGATGTCCCCAAAAGGCACATTCCAATTTGAAACTACTGCAGAAACCCTTGAGAAAGAGCACAGATGTATCCATGCAGAGGAGAGTTTCTGATGTGCAGCTAGGGTTGCCAGCTCCCAGTTGGGAAATTCCTGGAGATTTTGGGGGGTGGAGCCTAGGGAGGGTGGGGTTTGGGGAGGGGAGGGACATCATCAGGGTATAATGCCATACAGTCCACCTTCCAAAGCAGCCATTTTCTCCAGGTGAACTGATCTCTTCTCTTTTTTTAATTTTGCGAGCGTGCACGTGTGCCCATGCCCAGAAGTCATGGTGACCACTGGCGACCCCTAGTGGGGCACGGAAGACATTCAGAAAAGTGGCTGATTACAGCCTGCCTCTGCCTCCCAGCCCTGGTGTTCATTGGAGGTCTCCCATCCAAGTACTTGCCAGAGTCGACCCTGCTTAGCTTCTGAGATCTGACGAGATCGGGCTTGCCTGGGCTATCCAGGCCAGGGCTCCAGGTGATCTGATCTTGAGACTCTGGAGGTCATTTGTAATAACAGGAGATCTCAAGGTGTCACCTGGAGGCTGGCAACCCTATGTGCAGCAGTTGCATTTTTGCAGAGTGGGCAACTCACCTTTTTCTGAGGGCCTGGCCACAGATGCCTCTGCACACCTTCATTTGCCTCTGGTGATGGGCCGACTTGCAGACAAGCCAGGAAGTAACTGACCCATAAGAGAGAGAGAGAGGGAAGTTGGCTGCAGTGGGGAGGCTAGGGGGAAGCAGGTCAGAGGTAGGGCTGAAAGGGGCACACAGTGGGGATAACAATAAGGGTGATTACAAACACCTCATCCCTCTTTTTGGTGCCCAAAACATCATTTTGATTTCACTTCTTCCGTGAGGAAACCTCTGATGTGTTATTTTAGGCCCATGTTTCATTTTGCCAGTTTTTCCCCTCCCTATAAAGTGTACTGCCCTGACCTGGATATCCCAGGCTAGCCTGAACTCATCTGATCTCAGAAACTAAGCAGGGTCGGCCCCAGCTAGGAGTTGGATGGGAGACCACCAAAGAAGCCGAAGGCAGGCAATGGCAAACCACCCCTGTCTCTCACTGTCAAAACCCAGAGAGGTCGCGATAAGTTGGCTGTGACTTGATGGCAAGAAACAAAGTGTACGAGTTCTCCAACGTGCTTCATTCTGTTTGGCAACTTATATCTAATTCTGGATTTGGTTCTTGGATAAAAATCTCAGGATCAGCCAAGGAGAGGAGAGGGAAAAGTGGTGAAAGGAGGCTTGAGGGAAGAGAAAATTGTGATGGGGTGGAGAACATAAGAGCCCTGCTGGATCAGACCAGTGGTCCATCTAGTCCAGCATCCCATCTCACACAGTGGCCAGCCAGTTCCTCTGGAGGGCCAGCTATAGGCATAGAGGCTGAGGCCTTCCCCTGATGTTGCGTCCTGGCTCATGGGTTCAGAGGCTTAGTGCCTATGAACGTGGAGGTTCTCCTCAGTCACCATGTCTAGTAGCCACTGATAGACTTATCCTCCATGAATTTACCTAATCCCCTTTTAAAGTTGTTTATTCCTGTGGCCATCACTACATCCTCTGGCAGCGAATTCTACATTTTAATCACTCTCTGTGTAAAGAAGTACTTCCTTTTGTTCGTCCTGAATCTACTTCCCATCAGCTTCATTGGATGCCCTCAAGAGGGAGAAAAAAAATATCCATAGAGTTTCCAGGAATTCCTAGAGCTAATTGACATCACTTCCAGGTTTTCCTGGAAATTCCTGGACATTTTGAGGAGCCTGGGAAGAGCAAAATTTAGGGCTGAAATGGACTTTAGCAGGATAGGACGCCACTGAGTCCACCTTCCAAAGTAGCCATTTTCTCAGGGGGAACTGATCTCTGTAGTCTGGAGATCAGTTGTAATTCCTGGAGATTTCCAGGATGCACTTGGAGGCTGGCAACCCTAGATGAGGAAATAAACCTAGAGTTGCCAACCTCCAGGTGGTGGCTGGAGATCTCCTGGGATTACAACTTATCTCCAGGCAACAGAGATCAGTTCCCCTGGGGGAAATGGCTGCTTCGAAGGGTGGGCTCTACGGCTCAGAAGAGGGAGGGTAAGTTGCTTCCTCCCCGCTTCTCCCCACCCCTGCCTGCCTGGGGCCAGGGAGGGCCTTGGCGGGGCTTCCTCGCACTCCCGCTGGCCTTGCAGGTCCACCGCTGGGCCCCTGATGTCAGGGGGTGTGGCATATGCTAATGAGTTATGCTAATGAGTTCCCCTTGCTCTTTTTCTACAAAATTACCCCTGCCCAGAAGATCCCTGCTACCGCAGAACAAGTCTAGTTGTCTGCCAGTTTTCCAAAGAAAATATGACACTAAGAAATGCCCTGGTCACTTAACCCCAGCCGCTCCATGCCAGCTGTGGTGAAAAGCGGTTTGAGTGGGTTTTTTTTTACTCATTTCTGGATGAAGCTCAGATTTTGTGGAACCCAGGGAGGAAGGGAAATCCACAAATCTTCGAGCAACTATGTCCTCAGACCACTCCACTTTGGCTCAGAGGATGCTATTATCAACAGAGCTCATATTGACACAGGACCTGATGGGACTTGCATCAGCAAGGTTTGTTTGCGTACTCCGGGAGCAGATGGCACGGGAGGGGGGGGTAGGGTTGGAACCGTGTCACTCTGGAAGCACTCCCCTCCTTCTTGAGAGGAAGGAGGCTGATAGTGGAGATGAGGTAGAAGATATGGGCAGGGGCTTGAGTTGATAAGGAAACCAGGCAAATCTCAAACGCAGGTACTCTCAGGGAGACCTGGCACTGGGTTTATGAATGTGAATTGGAGACAGCTGATATATGAATTGGGGGGGGGGAGAGGAAAGACCAAGTTATCTAAGCACCCAGTAGGGGTGGAGCCTGAGGAGGGTGGGGTTTAGGGATGGGCTTCAATGGGGTGTAAGGTCCCAGAGTCCATCTTCCGAAATGGCCATTTTCTCCAGGTGAACTGATCTCTGTTGCCTGGAAATCTGTTGTAATCCCAGGGGATCACCAGCCACCACCTGGAGGTTGGCAACCTCAGTGCCCACTCTTAGCCTGGTGTGCACAAGCGAGCCCTCTGCTCATTCTGGAATGTGTCCTTTGTAGGGTTGCCAACTGTGGGTTGGGAAATTCCTGGAGTTTCAGGAAGGGCAGAATTTGGGGAGGGGATGGAGCTCACTGGTGATGTGATGCCATGGAGCTCACCCTCCAAAACTGCCATTTCCCCGGGGAACTGATCTTTCTGGAGTCAAGTTCTAGGAGACTGGCAACCCTATCGTCATGTGATCAGGGGATTGCTAAGCTACAGTGCCCCGTTCTCTGGTCAGGAGGAGGGGCAAGCTGGTGTTTGGAGGGGAGGTGGCTGTTGCCCAAGGGAGCAGGGCCCCTAGAATGGTCTCCTGGCTACTTTTCCACCAGCATGACTGGTTTCCCCCCTTCTGGCCAGCTGCCAGATAAGGCTTTTCCACAGACTGGAGGGAAAAGAGGCTACCCCCCCCTGCATTTAGCACCCTTAAAGACAAAGGAATTTGTGGTGCTGTTTAAGAACTCATTTTAACTTTCATTTTCAGCAAAGGCTTTTCTGTGCCTCAAAGGCAGCTTTAACAATGTGGAGGTCTTTGGCTGCTTTTTCTGCTTCCCTTTGCCTCTTGATGCGTCCCTCAGCCGGGGGTGGGGGTGCTCCTTACATGTCTGTGCTTCTTACATGAATTAGTATTTTCTGGTCACTGTATCTTTTGGGCAATTCGCTCTGCTCTTTGACTCCTCAGCACTATGCCCAAGCACAGGGTTGCCAACCTCCAGCTGGGACCCGGAGTTCTCCCAGAATTAAAACTGGAGACCTGCAGTCTGGAGCAGAGATCAGTTCCCATGGAGAAAATTACTGCTTTGGCGGGTGGACTGTATGGCAATATACCCCACTGAGGTCCATCTCTTTCCCAAACCCTGCCTGCCCTTGACTCCACCCTCAAAACTCCAGAAGTTTCCCAACTCAGTAGGCAACCCTAGTGTGCCTTGGTCCCCACTGATTCTGCCAAGAGTGGGCCGACCCTGAGTCAGGCTGTGCCCCTGGAGGGAACACACCCCTTGCCAAATTTGCATCTTCTAAGAACTGACAATCCTAAAGACCCTCCATCACCATGATGTTGGGTGGAAGATCAAGGCTATACCCATTTGGGGGGAGCGGTGGCACAGTGGGTATATCCCACTGTCTTAACATCCGAACTGTGTTAGTTTGAGCCCCGTGCTGGTGTGAGCAGCCAGCCTGTTGTCCTCAGCTCATCGTCCACCCAGCAATTCGAAAGCTTCGGCGAGTAGATAAAATGGGAACCACTCTTTAGAGAGGGTGAGCACACCAATCTCCCTTGTGGGAGGGTGTTAGCTGATGGTCGGGACATCCTGGTCGAGGTTCGGAAAAGGCGGAAGAACTTCTCGGCTACAAAAATCCCTGCAGTGGATGTTTCCGGCCAGGCGGTGGCAGTGTGGCGATTTGACATACAGGTCCTGAAGCCTCGTCGACAAGCAGCCGTTCGGAAAATGACTGAGCCAAGCCAGAAGACGTTTACACCATGCAGTGACATCATGTGCAATTAAATGAATATATGTTGTCTTCCCCATCCCCTATGAACATTGTTATTCCCCTGTCTAAAATGTGTAACTGTACATCGCTTTGAGCCCACTGGGGAAAGTGATTAATAAATTGAAAGTATAAAAAAAAAATCTGAGGAGACTCAAGATGGAGTGGGAGAGACATATATGGCCATCTGATTTTGACAGCCACATTTTCTCTCCCTCTTTGGGCACAGCTGAAAAATGCAGTATATGGAATTGGTTGTAGATTTTCCGGGCTGTATGGCCATGGTCTTAGCATTGTGTACTCTGAGTACTCTTTGACACAGAGAGTACTCCATCCTTCTGTGTTATACCCCTGAGGATGCCAGTCACAGCTGCTGGCAAAGCGTCAGGTACTACGATGCCAAGACCACGGCCATACAGCCCGGAAAGTCTACAACAACTAATGAACTCCAGCCATGAAAGCCTTTGAATGTTCCAGGTTCAGTCATGCAGAAGATCTCTGGTTCAGTCTCCGGCATTTCCAATTGAAAGGATCAGGTAGCAGGTGATTCTACCTTATGGACACCCTGGAGATCCACTGTTACTCAGAGGAGCCAGTACTGACCTTGATAGATTGTTGGTCTGATTCAATATAAGACAGCTTCACATGTGGGCTAAATCAACTGAATCCATCCAGCATGGCTGAAGAGAGCGGGCTGGAGGGAGGCCAAAGTGTCCATTGGAGGGCCAGTGTGGTGTGGCGGTTAAGAGTGACAGACTAAGACCTGGGAGACCCAGGTTCGACTATGAAGATAAAAAGGAGAAGAGGAGAATGATTTTAAGCCACTTCCAGTCCCTGTTGAGGGAGAAAGGTGGGTTATACATGAAGTAAATAAAATAAATAAATGATCACTGGGACAAATTAGATGATTTGCAAGCTCCTTCTCCATTCATGCCAGGATACCCATTGTAAGAAGGATTGCCAGCCTCCAGGTGGGACCTGGAGATCTGGAATTACCACTGGTCTCCAGACTAAAGAGATGAATTCTCCAGGAGAGTAGACTGCATGGCACTGTACCCCACAGAGATTCAGCCTCTCCTCAAACCCCACCCTCCCTAGGCTCCCCTCCAAAAAACCGCCATGGATTTCCAAACCTGGAGTTGGCAACCCTAACCATAAGGTCTCTGTGTTATGGTACCCTGGCTGTATGAAGTTTCTGCCATTCATTGGGAAAAAAAATAGGTCAAAATCAAACAGGACTGGAGAAGGAATGAGTCATCAGACTTCAATGGAATATTGATGATGGCTTCAGCCCTTCATCAAAAACCCAAGATCCAAAGCCCCATTGTGTGTATGTGTGGGGGGGAAATAGCTCATCCAGCCCCTGCACAAGTCTCTATGGAATGAGAGATTGGGAAAAGATTAAAAGAACGTGAGGGTCTGAGTCTATGCTGCTTTAGCTGAAGTTGTACAAACGGCATTTGGCGCAGCCACAGCTGGAGAGAATAACCGTCTGGGTTTGTGGTGGGAGAGGCCCTGCAGGATATGGAGGATATAATTAGGAGTGGACCGGGACTGCACAATGGATCCAGAAAGATCTAGCATGACATAGCGGATAGATTGTCAGACTAAGATCTTGGGAGACTCGGGTTTAAGTCCCAAATCTACCATAGATGTTCACTGGGTGACTTCAGGCCACTCACAGTCTCTTGCCTTAACCTACCCCACAGGGTTGTTGTGAGAAAACGAAGGAGGGGAGAGCGATGTTCTAAGCTGCGTTGGGTCCCCAGGGGGGAGAAAATTGGGATACAAAGGAAAACAAGTCAATAATCAAGGGAGCAGATGCCAGGATCTGCTCTCTGAACTCCACCCGTTAGGATTCCTGCACCATCCCCGCCCTCCAGAAGAATATCTCTAGACATTTGTGCAGGGGCTATAGACAGGCACTCAGGATCTCCCCAAACTAGACTTTCCTCTACAATCCTTTTCAGTCACTTCAAAAGACAAACCCAGGTCTGCCGCTGAGTTCTGGCTGCCCGCTCAATGTGCCTGCATGATGCCTCTGTTTGCAAAGATGTGTTTGTCACTGCCACGCTTTGTATTTTTCACAGAAAGGTCTCCGGTGTACACAGAGACTAATCTGGAGTTCACTGTGTGCATGGAAGACCCCTTCAGAGTGGTTGGAGCTGTGGAAAGGGCTGTCCAAGTCGCAGCAGACTTTTGATGACCCCAGAGGGTTGTCAAGGCAAGAGACGTTCAAAGATGGTGTGCCACTGCCTGCCACTGTGTAGTGACCCTGGCCTTCCTCGGTGGTCTCCCATCCAAGGACTAACCAAGGCCAACCCTACTTAGTTTCCAAGATCAGGCTAGCCTGGGCTATAGGACCCTTACAGTACAGGCAGTTACAGTACAGGCATTAATTTGTTACTTGATCGATTGAGCCTCCAGAGTTCAGGGAATATTGCAGTCATGGAGGGCACTTTCGTTCACTGGGTTTTTTTTGGAAAGCCTGCAACAGGATTTTATCGCAGAATGCTTTCTGTGGAGGGTGAAGTGATTCTCGAGAAGATATGGTTGGTTTTTAACACGGCAGAGTTTTTGCCAAAAATGAGAACCTTGCAAGAGATGAGCTGCTTGATCGTTTCAGAGCTCCTTGCAAGAGCTCAGGTGCTTTGTGCATTAACTAAGAGATAACTTGCACAATGTAAGGAAATCCGCATGGACCACTGGAGGCAGGATTTAAAAAAACAGATGCTTATTGTTGTGCATCCTGCACTTATGTAAATGGTGAAAAGTTGTTTCAGATTGTTATTGCAGCTTGTTCCCTACATGAGCCACCTTGAGTCCTAGGAAGAAGGCAGAATAGAAATATTAAAAGCACCCAAATTACATTCAGTTTGCCCAGAAAACCAAAGGCCAAACATAATATCCTATAATACAAGGATTATCCTAAATTTGAGGACTTTGTGGGTACTTCTGGAATCATGCGAATGGGGAGTTGGTGCCACCACAAAAGGGTAGCCACAGAGGGCAATCACAAAATGGCTGCCATGGTAGCACTGGGGCCAATTACGAAATGTTGGCCCTTTGCAAGCCAGCCATCTTCCAACAATGGCGGTGGCTGTCTCTGAATGGGTGCTCCCGACTCAAAGGTGAGGCCCCCTGGGATCTTTGGAACCATCTCTTGCTCCCAAGAGGTAGAAGAAAGCCAGGAAGGCTTTGAGAAAGAGATACTTTGGGGAAGAAGTGAGTGGGAACCAGGAAATACATAGGTGGGTGCCACAGCAGTCACAGGAAGCACATTTGGGGATTACCATTGTGACCAATGTTCCCGCTAAGCTGAGTTAGTGTGAGCCAGCTCACAGTTTTTTAGCCTCCAGTTCACAGGTTTTTGTCTTAGCTCAGGAAGGAGGGCTCCAGAGCAAACTAATTTATGCAGCAGCCAAATCGCTCGCTCACAACTTTAATGCCTGTAGCTCATAAAGTAGAATTTTTGCTCACAGGACTCCACAGCTTAGAGGGAACATTGATTGTGACATAGTGGTTCCAAGCCTTTCAAACAACTTGGTTTTCCTGAAGGCCAAAAGGGACCGCAGCCTTCTTAACTATCTCCAAAAGCCCATTTCAAGTGGTTGGGAGCAGCACTGAGCACATGGACTAGGGATGCCAGCCTCCAGGTGGGACCTGGGGATCCCCAGATTTACACCTTATCTCTGGGCTATTGAGATCAGTTTCCCTGGAGAAAATGAATGCTTTGGAGGGTGAACTCTGTGGTGCTGTACCTCACTGAGGTCCCTGTCTTCCCCGGGCTCCATCCCCAAATCTCCAGGAGTTTCCCAACCTGGATCTGGCAACCCTACCCCCCATCCCCCACCGGTGGCCAGCGGCGACCTGGCAACCCTTACATGGACACACAGTCAGGCAATCCCCTTCCCCTGGTATATTTATTTGAATTATTTATACCCTGCCTCCTTCATGCTGCCCTGCAGGTGGTTTTCATGCAAAGCTTAAAATGCAATAAATAACAAGGGGAGCTGCCAAATAAGCAAAACAAAAAAGCCAGCAGTTTTTTTTTAAGTGTTGAGAATGGCTCTTTAGAAACTCCTTTGCAAACCAATAAATAAATCCCAGGATCCAATTAATTTACAACAGAAACGCTAAGCAGTGCAAATAGGCAGGGAAGGGAAATCGATCAGACTCAATCAAACTGGAGGGGGGACACCTCCCCCACCCAAAATATCAGCAATGGAGCTAGTAAAAAAAGTTTAGGAGAAAAAAAACAACCCTCTTTGCCTGGTGCACAAAGTTCAGAAGGCTAAGCAACTGATAAGAAAAAGATAAGGCTAAGAAAGAAGAGCAAAGAAACTGATGAAGGGTCAACGTTTCACAGTCCAGGTGCCATGACAGAGGAGGCCCTGTCCTTCATTCCCACTCGACTTCGGGTGCGGTCACACATGTGAGATAATCTGGGGGGGAAGCAAGGCTCTTTACTCCGGGGCAAAATGAAGCATGGTAGTGCGATCAGACGTTCCCCTGAGGCTCTGTGCTCAGGCCGTCAGCCGCCGATCACACGTAGATGGTGAAGCTTGGCAAGGGAGGGGGGAAGAAGCACATGTGCAGTGACGCATTTGTGCGCATACTAAGGAGGCTTAACAAAAACATCTGGAGTCATGGTGGGATGCAGATGGGCACTGGCTCCCATGGGATACCAGCGCTTCCGCGATCAGACGCCCGCCCGTGCCCCACAGTTTCCGGATAATACTGCACTTCCCCCGGTGGCTTTTTACCACACTTCTGCTGCACCGCAAAACGGCCCACCAATGACTCCGGGACGCTGGGCAGATGTTTCCGTCTGATCGCGCCCTTTTACTCCACGTGGGAATCATGCCTATGCTGCCGCTAATTGTACATATGATAGCACCCTTCCTGCGGCAGATGGAGGCACATACAACAGGCCAGCAGCAACAGATCTTAACTGATAGATAGATCAGTATGGGTGCTGGCAGTTCTTTGCATAAAGGCAGTCTATCTCACATCCTGAGCCCCAAAGCCAGCATTAGAACTCCCAAGGGAACCAGCACTACAGCAGGTACCACAGTTTGGGAACAGCCTTGCTCTGGCAGGTTGAAATAGCATGAGAAGCTTGGAGGGAGTTACTACAGCTCCACACCTTATGCTGTAGTAACTCCTTGGCTCAAGCATCAATATTCCTTATTAAAAAAGGAGTTTTTATCCAAGGGAATCAAGAAATAAAGACCAGTCTCCTGTTCAGGAAGAGGCAGAAGTCCTCAGTGCCCATTTCCTCTGTGTGTGTGTGAGAGAGAACTGCCGTCCAGTCACAGTAGACTTATGGCGACCCCAGCAAGGTACTTTCAAGGCAAGTGAGAAGCCGAGGTGGTTTGCCATTGCTTTCCTCTGCTGAGCCTTCCTTGGTGGTCTCCCTTCCAAGTACAGATCCCGCTTAGTTCCTGAGATCTGACAAGACTGGGCTATACCATGCTGCCTTCCCTTCCTTCCCATGTCTATAGTTATATATAGATAGCAACACTATCTATATGCAGGGCTATTTTGGGGCAGGAACGCATAGGAACGGAGTTCCGGCTGGCTTCTGAATTGGCCACGCCCAGCAGGAACTCATTAGCATAATAAGACACACCCAACAGCAGAAACTCATTAGGATTGGCTACATTAGGGGCCTAGCATGCAAAGGAGTTCTTGCAACAAAAAAAGCCCCGGGTTTTGACAACAAACAAGGTAAACAGAATAAGAAGCAAAAGGTGGGTGTGGCTGGATGACCACACTTCTGGTAGCATGGGGATGTGGCCTAATATGATAATGAACTGTGTTGTCAGGGGTGTGGCATAATATGCTAATGAGTTTCTGCTGTTGGGTGTGGCCTATTATGTTAATGAGTTCCTGCTGGGCTTTTTCTATAAAAAAAGCCCTGTCTATATGTAACTATCATGCAGAAGTAAACCCAAATTTGCCTCCCAGAGCCTTTTCTCCCAGCTTGTTCCTCTTCCCTCTTGGCCTTACAACCCATCTCCAGTAGTAGTGTGAGTGCAAACTTTTGGCTCCTGACCTACCTTTTTATTGCCTCATTTGTAGACTTTATTGTAGAGTTACTGCATTTGTCTTCTTGTTTTGTAATCTGCCTTGTGTCTCAAAGAGAAAAGCAGACAATAAAGGAAGCAGATAAGTAAATAAACAAACCAAGTGCTTTGTACTTGCAACAGGGCTTATATGATACTGATTTTCTCTAGTAATATGCCCCTTTCAGGGTGCCTGAAAAATACCAGTCTGGCAATGTGTCCCTTTCCGGCTACGGAGGTGGCCATCCAGTCCCCGTTGGGTCTTCTCCTTCTTCTGTACTCAATGTGCAGCCTTCATGCTGCAGTTTTGAGCTGTGATCAGACAGAGGAAGCCTGAAGCTGCTGAGCTGATTTAAATTATTCAGGATTGTGAGAAATGTACAAGGAAGAACAGCCTGACAAAGTTAGGGAGGGGGAGATGCTTTCTCTGATATCGAGTTTAAATTTCATGGCAGCGCATTCTGTTGAAAAGTCGACTAAGGGAATTGAATGGTCTTGACATTCCATCATTTGGGATGTCTCGAAACTCAGCTGGACAGCTTGCCAATGATCATTTGCAGACAAGTGGATGAGATGACATTAATAGCAGCTTTGATCTCATAGCTTCCCTACCCCCAAAGATTTGCTCCAATTTTGCCAGATTTCTCAAGGATTCAGGTGAGTATTCAGAGACCTGAAACCCTACTGATGTTTACTTACAAGGCCCATAGATTCCAGTGAGATTTACTCCTGAGGTCTTACTGCAATAAAAAGAGGTTTAGAGGTCAAATCACATGACTATGGAAAGGTAGCCAAGTGTCGGTAACTGGGCATTTGTGGGATACCACAGACTGCAGGGTGAAAGAATTCTATGACCATGGTCACTCATGAACTGAGCTTCAGGTTTCCTCACCATCAGTCAGCTTAAACAGTTGCTAAATGGCACTGTAGCTGCACAGTAGATGTAGTGGTGGAGTTCTGTCTCCTCCTGCCTTGTGAGCACTTTTGTGTCTCTGCAGGAGGTGAAATGGATTCTCCTCCATGGCCATGGTGTGGTAGGGTTGCTTATCCCCCAGCAAGGGCAGGGGATTCCTCAGCCCTGCTTCTCAAAGCAGCAGGAGGGGACAAAAATTAAAAATGGCTGTCGGGCAGATGGTAGGCTATAATTTCTGGGGGAAACATGGAAGTGACATCACATGTCTCTTGGTATGGCCAGAACCTCTATGGTAAAACCACAGAGTCTCCAGTAATTCCTAGAGAGACATGACAACACTTCACGGTTTTCCCCAGAAGTGACATCACACCATTGCCGGCAAGATCTCCCATCCCCATCCCTACCCCCCAATCTCCTGTTATGACCCTATGAATTGATAACGTGATGCAAAGAATTGTACTACAATACCAAAAGCTAACGCTTTTTTTTTTTAATTGTACTACAATACCAAAAGCTAACGCTATTTTTAAAAAATTACAGTATTTGTTTATAATCAGTGGTTGACTTAGCCTATATTTGTTTATATGATTGGCTGTCAGGTGGCCAACAGGTCTGTGAGGGAGGAGAGAAACTGGGACTCCCATTGAGCTGTGTGAGAATGCACATACACGAAATACTGCTGATCACCCTGTACTCTTTGAACTTGCAAGAAGAAACCTGGTGAACGGACCCAAGCAGCTCATGAACAGTCATACTACCTTGATTTTTTTTTAAAAAAACCCTACCTTGATTAAAAATCAGCGCTCTGCTCGCAACCTATGCTCCCTCTAAGCTGTGGAGACTTGTGAGCAAAAATTCTACTTTGTGAGCTACTGGCATTAAAGCTGTGCGCAAGCGATTTGGCTGCTGCATAAATTAGTTTGCTCTGGAGCCATCCTTCCTGAGCGAAGACAAAAATCTGTGAGCTGGAGGCTAAAAAATGGTGAGCTAGCTCACACTAACTTAGCTTAGAGGGAACACTGCATGTGCAACTGGTGGGCAGAATTTGAGCCAAATTAGCAGCTATTTGAGCATCCCTAGATAAGAACTCTTAAATGTATTTCAAAAATTGATTGCTTAAACTTGTATACTTCTGGAATGAATACACCCTCAAAGTGTACTGGGGGGGGGGACACCGTTACCACATAGCAACATGAGGGGCTCATCACTTACTCTTAGAATGCTACTGAAACTTCTCTCATCATTCTCCTCTTTGAATTGTCATTACAAATTCCATGATTTGGCTGACTTGTGGCAGTCAGTATGAGACAGTATCTTCCCTGCAGGAAGAAACGTTGGTTAGCATCTGTTTCAGCTGATGTGCAATGGGAGCGGTGGCGCAGGTGATTAACACCTGCAAAGTGTAACTATCTCGAACTGCTGTCTGGCTGTTCGAATCCCACCGTGGTCGGGGTGAGCTCCCGACCTTAGTCCCAGCTCCAGCCAACCCAGCTGTTCGAAAGCCTTATATGGCAAGTAGATAAATGGGGGTACCCTCCCCTAGAAGAAGCGGAAGAACTGTGGCTCCAGAGAGAAAATAGCGGCACCGGTAACAACAAAGGCGGCAAAACAGCGGCAGAAGCAGCGGTGAACAACGGAACCCCCGGAACAACGACTGGTCGGAGGTCAGCAGTGGCGCAGCGTCATTGGAGAGATTGGAGCCGGAAGGACGTAATCCCCATCGCCTGCGTGCAGCAAGCCCGACGAGCCAGCAGGGGCCACTGTGGAAGCCAGCTAACTGAAGTCCCCCCTCTAAGAAAGAACTGCGCAAAGAGGCATGTGACCGCCTGGAAAAAGACGGAAGGAGAAGCAAGAACATCTGCAGAAAAAAGCCTTCGGAGGGTATCTGGTAGGGTTCCCATCCCCCTGAATTTGTGGCCATAGTTAGGATTCTAGAAAGTGTGTGCACACACGATACTCTGTAAGCCGCCCAGAGCCCTTCGGGGGTTGGCGGGGTAAAAATCTCATGTAGTAGTAGTAGTAGTAGTAGTAGTAGTAGTAGTAGATAATAATAATAATAATAATAGTAGTCAACATTTCCCAAGGTCTAACAATGGACATGCAGAAGCATTTAGTAAAGGTTGCACTGATCTTTATTAATTCATTTAGCCAATCAGGAAATATTCCCTCGGACTGGTGAGTCAATTGAATTCCATACGGGATCCTTCAGAGTCCTTGCCTCTGCAGAAGATGAAGTCGCCCCCAGCTGATGCTCATGGGAATAAAAAAAGAAAGAAACTGTCACGAAACTACACATGATTCGTAGCTTGACCCTAATGGCAAGAAAGACAGGAATGTGATGCCTCAAAGGCCCAGCATCAAACACCCCAGACGTGACTGTTATAGTTTGCTAAAAGAACAAGAAGGAAGCACGGGAAGCGCAGAATGGTTTTAAATTTATGGCTTCCATTTGCATCAAGGACTGGCTCCTCCTCCAGAAAAGCTTTTAGCAGCCCAATAGAAACTGGCAGGGCTGGGGGTAGGGAAGACACAGCATTGCGTTCTATGGCTTTATGATCTATCAAGATGCCTGTGAAATATAGGAGTCATTACTTTTGGCCTAACAGTCAGTTTAAGTGCTGATGAGGGTGGGGCTACACAGATAGTTGCCCAAACCACCCGGGGAGGCTGTAATTCATCCTTTCCGAAGTCTCTCTCTATATTAATTTATACTCCTCTGCCACTTCTGAAGCATCACGGTGATCTTGTTTCTCTTCCAGCTGGATCTTTTGTCAAGGTTCCCCCCCCCTTCCAGAGGTTTCCAGAGTCAATGACCCAGGCGAGGATGATAATCAGGGGAACTCTGCAAGAGATGAGCTGCTTGAGCAATGCAGAGGTCCTTGCAAGAGCTCAGATGTTCTGCAGGTTAATTTAAATGTAACTTGCACAAGGTTATGGTTGAGCCCAAATGACTCACTGATTCCACAGACTTTTTAAAAAGCAGCCCTGAGCAAATCTCCCCTTTTTTTGGTAATTTTTAAAAACTCCTTGCGATTATCCATTATTGCTGCCACCACTCATTTGCCTTTAACAAGATCATCCACAGCCTTAACGTTTATCTAGTGAGTGCCATGACAGCATCATGTTCACAGAATGGTTCTTGATTGGGTGGGCTCACCCATGTGAGTAAATATGGAGGAGGGAGGAGCACCGCAGGGCTGGTTCCCACATGCAGGAGAATGAAGGGGCAAAAGGCTGAGGTAGTCAAATGGGTTGCACCCCTTCCGACTGCAAATGAAGGATTACCTTTTGAAATGCTCTTGTATGCTAAAAGCTCCCTACAAGCAGAAAGCTAGTATTGCAAGCAGAAAGTGGAGGGTGTTCCTGCAGTGCAGATTTTGTAGATGCATGGAGTCCCCCTCCCCAAGCTGGAATCTACCTTCTGCAGTCTACAGTGGTGCAGTCCATTCCACCTTCCACCTTTGCACCAGAGGGCTGCCAGCTCTGGGTTGGGAAATACCTGGAGATTTGGGGGGGTGGAGCCTGAGGACAGCAGGGTTTGGGGAGGGGAGGGGCGGCCATGGGGTATAATGCCGTAGAGCAGGGGTGGCTGAACTTGCTCAACATAAGGGCCCACATAGAATAAACATCAGATGTTTGAGAGCCGCAAGACATGAACAAATATCACACACACATATTTATTTTAAAATATGCAGATTTGCTTTTTATTGATGTTAAATGAGGCTGCTAAAAATAAAAATAGAAGGGATAAAAACATATATTGATAATGATATTTACTTGTCCAATCATATTCATTTGCTAATGATATTTATTTGTCTAAGGGAGAGAGAGAAAGGGAGAGAGGTGGAAAGAAAGAATTAAAGAGGTGGAAAGAAAGAGAGAAAGAGAGAGAGAGAGATCCAAGAAAGCAAATAGATGGGAAGGAGGGGGAAGGGAGGGAGGGAGAAAAAGCATGCCTCCCGTTTGCTTCCCCAGCCGCCCTGCCGGGAGCCGCACAATATGTGAGAAAGAGCCATATGGGGCTCCCGAGTCGCAGTTTGGCCACCCCTGCCATAGAGTCAACCTTCCAAAATGGTCATTTTCTCCAGGTGAATTGATCTCTGTTGCCTGGAGATCCGTGGTAATCCTAGGAGATCTTGTTAGGTATTCTAAATTATGCAGAGTGAACAGCATAATTTGCACAGCACATATATGTATTATATATTATAAAAAGGCACAGCACATATATGTATTAGCTGTAAAAGAATAACTTTACTAATGAGGAAAGGGTTTATTGGGAGATTAAACAAACAAAGGATAAACGACCTGTCTAGCTGCTATAACCTACATCTTTACAGTTTCTAAACTTCGTGTGAGAATGAACTAGACGAAATGAATAAAGAGCAATAGAAGAACTGAAATCCAGTGCCTACTCTCTAGTCCATCCCCAATGTATTGATTACCTAGTTGGAGAATCCCAATGCTAAGTAATTGTGCATTTTGTCACCTTGCTCTGGTGGCAAATATGTGCAAACTATATCATTGGGTCCCTAACTTAACTAACTAGGACTTCAGCATCCATAAACAAACAGTTAACCCTTCCGTGACTACAGAGAGAGGACTTGCAAATCCCAACAGATCTCCAGCCACTACCTGGAAGTTGGCAACTCTAGCACCAGACTTTCTCAATTTTCAGCTGGCTCTCCTGCATATATTCCAGGCCTTAAAATGGTGGCAATGAAGCAAAACCTGGGGGGTGGGGTGGCGGCAATGGATCCAAACAGCATTGCACAAAGGTGAAGAGTTCCGAAATTTAAAAATTTAAGAGGAGACATTTCCATCCCATTAAAACTACTTGTCTGAGTAAAAACAAACAAACATGCACATGGAGATTATTAGTGAAGGCCTAAAGCTTATAAAGTGCTTCTTTCCTGCATTTTGCTTGCATTTATATTTTGGTAAACCTTAGTAATCAAAGCACTTCACATGTACCCAGTCTTTGAACAACTTTGGCTCCGGTCACACGGGAGGTTTTGGCCCGGAAGAGGGACGGATCGGGGGCACATCAAATGGGCGCAATCCCACCACAACATCTGGGAATCGGCGCATACCCGTTCCCGATCCGTCCCTTCAGAACAAAAATGCGGTGCAAAAAAGAACCTACTAACTGGTAGGACTTACCTGAAGCACCGCAGCAAGCGCGGCCGTGAGATCGCTGGCGCGCTCATCTGCAGGAGCAATCGAGGCTCCCGGCCGAACTGTGCACGTGCACACATGTGCAGTTCGGCTGCCTCGCTCTCCTTTCAGTGGCTTCCCCCCCCCCCGGCATCTGATCGTGCTGGGGAGGAACTGCGCGGCGGCTCAGGGGATCTGTGTGATCCCGCCGCCGCGTGTCTCTTTTGGTGTGGCTTTGAAAAGCCACACTTTGGCCGTACTCCCCCCCCCCCGTGTGGCAGGGGCCTTTGTAAGGTATGCTGACCCACTATCCTCCCTGTATCATAGATGGGCAGCTGAGAAAGTGTGGCTTGCCTAGAGATGCAAAGGCCTGGGAAAAATGGCAAGAAATGTCAAGAAAAGCCTCCCCCCAGGATTTTCCCCTAATTATTCTAATAGGGGGAAAAGGGAAATTTTGGAGAAATATTGCCTTTTTTAGAATGCATAAACCCTCCTTAAAACAAGATTTTTCTCTCTGAAAATGTGTAGCATGAAAAAGTCTGAGGACTTTTAAAAGTTTCCAATGGAAAAACGGAGACATTTTGAGGAGCACTGTGAAAAAACCTTCTATGATTCCCCCTCTTTGGAATGAGTGAAATGAAGGACAAGGTTTTACTTATAATGTGATGTATGAAAGTTTTTATGTAAGCCAATCTCCAGCATTAGATAATGATAATTTCTGCATCTATTGTAAAAATAGACACTTGCAAGATTTTTTGTTTAAATGTTAATAATTTTGACAACAATTATGATTACACATTATTAAAGTGTTCAGTGTTTTCAATGTCACGAAGTTTAACCATGTCTGTATGTCTTTCCGTATGTATGTTGTTTCTGTCCAAATAATACACTTTTCTGCCTTCAACATTATTTCCCCGTACCTCTCAGATGGTATAAATCAAAATTTGTGTGCTATGGTGGCAGAGGGTACAGCAGTTATCAATGCTTTCTCTTCTCTAGGGTATACTTGCTATTTATTCTTATCAAAAAGGAAGAGAAGAAGAAAAAGAGATTGGGTTTATATCCCGCCCATCACTGGGAGTCTCAGAGCAGCTTACAATCTCCTTCCCTTCCTCTCCCCACAACAGACACCCTGTGAGGTAGGTGGAGAGAACAGCTCTGAGAGAACTGTGACTTGCCCAAGGTCACCTAGCTGGCTGCATGAGGAGAGGTGGGGAATCAAACCGAGTTCTCCCAGATTAGAGTCTGCACTCCTAACCACTACACCAAACTGGCTCATTTATACTTATAAATTCCCTAAGTGTGTCAGATTTCACATGCAGATAAAGCTATAAACGGTGCATTTCATGCCGTTAAATCTACAAAAGTAGGTAAGGTTTGGTAGAAAAGCATTACATAGAGTTTCCTCCCCCCCAAAAAAATTTCCCTCCCTCAAACAGGATTCTTTTTCTGGGTAGTTTCAAAATGTCTGAAAATTTCACATCTCTATGCCTGCCTTCAGTGAAGATATGCTGATTGGCTCTGGCATCCATTTGCGCAATGTCCTTCCACTGCTCCATCCTGCGTCTAACAATGAGCGATAGCTTCTTTCTGCCTCTGTCTTTCTGAAGAAATGCATATTCCAAGGGGAAATAATAAGTTCAAAACACCTGCCTCATGGGAGATCTTGGGCTCTGCGTTCCTTAAAACAGCCTCAGAGTGTTCGGAAAGAGAACGAGGACTTGTTTCATTGCCCATCAAAGGAAGCCATCCGAAAGCAGCACAGCTTTCTGAATAATTCAATGGCCTAAAAATACAACTGCCTGCCCTTTTGGCTCAGGGTGAGTGGCACACAGATTTCACCATCCGTCACCGTATTTTTTTAATACAGTGGACACTTGGCAGCCTGTAAAAAGAAATGAATCAAAGGGGGTCCCATAACACAGAGGAAGGCAGCACCCTAGATTTGGCTAGTGCATATAGTCTATCAGTCGTGTTCATTTCCCACTTTGTTGCGCTCTGCTTTTCCTCAGTTGTGAATTTCATGAGAGAGAGAGGTTGGAGAGAGGACTTCATTTGATTCTGTGACACGCAAGGCCCATAGCCCTGCACCCAAATAGTGTGAGGGATCAGATTTGACCCTGGGCCCTGAAATGGCCTCTGGTTCAAATACATCTGGGGCTGAGTTTCCTATGAGGGAATGCAAGCTGCATATGTTCAGAGGCACAGCTTTTATAAGTCTAAGTCCTATGTTTGAAATGATAGTTTAGCCTGTTGGACTATTCCTGGTTTTTTAAGATTCTTCGCTGCCTGTTAAAAACAGTGAAAACAAACCAGATGAAATCCAGCCTAGAACTCTTCTTGACAGGCTACTTTTCTGCATGCAGGGAATTTGTTAGTACTGGGGTGGAACATTCAAGCTGCAGTCTAAATGGGTGCATTTCCTATGCCAGAAGTGCCTGCAGCTTGGGCTTTATGTTGGCTGCATTCACACATCATTGAACAGGGCACAAGGGTGGATTGGCCATTTTCTTTACTGGGAAAGACCCCCGTGGGCCTGTGCCCTGCAGGGTTCCCTGTCCCAGGGCCTCTCCCTCCCACTGCCCTGTGGTGAGGCGCAGCACAGTGACCCCTGCTTAGCAGCACCTTCTGTTGAGCCAGTTCTTTGGCCCTCTATCAGGTGAGGGGGGGGTGACAGATGGAGGGGCCAGGGCCCTTTTCAAGAGATGTTTTGGCTTTCCAGTCCAACCCTGATAGTGTGCTTTCATTGCCCCATACCAATCCTTCACTTCCTGGATTGCCTTGTCTACCCAGGAAAATCCAGTTAGTCATAATTACTGTAGGGCAATGATAATGCATTATCCACTGGTACGTGGATACAGCCATAGATGGATAAGGTAAAGGAGGAAAGAGTTTGGGAGTAATAGGAGTGTGAGATACACTCGTATTTCCAGCATGGACTTGGAGGGAGGTTGGCAACCACATTTAGATTCCCCCAATATTCATGGTCACTGTGTTGTCTGAACAGAGCAGCATGCATGTTTTCAGCTTCAGTACTTGCTATATGGGAATCTGATCCCTCCCCCCACCCCATCCTGGTTTGTGTATATCAAAGCTGTGCAAAATAAGTGCATTGCCCCTATTGAGGCAACATGGCAACTCTGGGCATTTGATGCATCATGTGTTCCTGATATACACAGTTGTTGGGCTGCCGGAGCACATAGACATAACATCTGAAAGTGGCTGAAAGTGACCCAGCTGAGCTCTGAGCAGGAGCAGGAGACAGAGCTGCTAGAGGGGTGTTTTTTTACTTGCTTTCAGCTGAGGGGATTCAGCTGAGGATATTGTGTGGGAGGACTGTGTTTGGGAGTGTGTGAAAGCACTTAGAGTTGTTGCAGAGTCCTGGCTGCTTGAGAGAAGGAGAGGAAGGGGCATTGTTTGACTGTGATTGACTGTAATTCAGTATTTAAGAAAGCACCTTGAGCCGAAGGGCAAGCTAAAGGGCTCTTTGCCTAGGGACTCTTAGACTAGGGGCTCTGTAAGAAGCCCAAGAAGAGCCAGAAAGCCAAGGCCCTAGGCTTTTTGTCTTCCCCGTAAAGTAATTTGACTTCGACAAGAAAAACCACATAAATACAAAGGGTTTTAAAAGGGGGATTATATTTACTTATATTAAAAAGAATTATGAAGCCAGAATGCCAGCAGGGGTTTTTGGCCTATCCAGTGTTTTGCA
>NW_015162500.1:52262-52461 GCF_001447785.1 Gekko japonicus
AGGGGGGCTCTTGGTAGTTGGTGATTCAATCCTTAGGCAGTTAGACAGCTGGGTGGTGAACCCGCGTACTGACCGTATGGTGACTTGCCTGCCTGGTGCGAAGGTAGCGGACATTACGCATGTTTTAAATAGGCTGGTAGATAGTGCTGGGGAGGAGCCAGTGGTCGTGGTGCATGTCGGCACCACCGATGTGGGGAAA
>NW_015162500.1:55016-96556 GCF_001447785.1 Gekko japonicus
TGGGGAGGGGGGAGCAGGGGAGGGGTCCCGCAAAACCAGTGGGAAGGCCAGGCCCCGTGGGCCCCACACAGGCTACGGGCCTGGACTCTGGGGCAAGTGATGCTCTGTCATCTTGGTGCTTGGGGGGGTCAACAGTGGGATGGCCTCTAATGTCCTGGCCCCACTGGTGGACCTCCTGATGGCACCTGGTATTTCTGGCCACTGTGTGATACAGAGTGTTGGACTGGATGGGCCTTTGGCCTGATCCAACATTGGCATCTCTTATGTTCTTATGCTGTTGTGTGGGAATGATGCGAATCTTCCTTGTGTTGTTTGCATTTTGTTAGCCATGCCGCCCAAAGTAAGCAATAACCCAGACGATCCTTCTGTTGAGTGTGTGTGGAACAAAGATTGGATCTTGGAGAAGAGACGGGGTCTTGTGGGATTTCAGATGTGCGTAGCTTTACATATGATGCTGTGCTCTGGTACTGAACTGTGGCATGTGTCAACAGAATCGCTCTTGAGGCTTAGAAAGCTTTTGGCTCTGAAGTCTCTTTCATTCATTTATATTTTATCTCAATGTCTAATGATACAGGAGCATGACAGCTTCATAAATAATGGCATCCCATGCACTGGTGCATTAATGCTTAATGATCCTGCTTGCATGCTATTGGTAAAAAAAAAACAGAGGGAGAGAGAGACTGCTTATGACTGCTGATATTTCAAGAGCAGGCACCCCAGATCTTTAAAAGCCCAAATACATGCCCTTGAGGGCTGTTCCATACAACCAGTGCTCAGCTGCCTGGAATGGTTTTTAGCTGCAGTTTCTGCACACTAACCAGTTCCTCCAAAAGAGGGCCCCCCCAGCCATTTGCAGCCCTAAAATAGCATTTTAAAAAGGATTTAGCAGCCTACAGTCCTGCCACAGTCAGGACTGCTTGGGATGCAGAAGGTCCCAGGTTCAATCCCTGGCACCCTCAGTTAAAGAACCAGGCAGTAGGCCAAGGGAAACCACCTACCGAACACCCTGGATAACTGCTGCCAGTCTGAGTTGACAATACTGATCTTGATGGACCAATAGTCTGATTCAGCATAAGGCAGCTTCGAAGGTTCATTTGTTCACATTGAAGACCCCAGATCTATATATCAAAAAACTGAAGCGGCTGAAGACCCCAGATCTATATATCAAAAAATCTATATATCAAAAAACTGGGTTATCTGAAAATTTGGAGTGGTCATGATTACTTGGCTGTCTCTTTCCCATTGACCCTCTCTTTCCCATCTGATTCTAGAAAGACAATGTCATGTAGTGGTTAGAGTGCCTGGCTAGCATCTGAGTAGACCAAGGGTCAGGTCTCTAGTCCTTGTGAAGCTAGGTGACTTTGGGACAGTCACTGTCTTCCTCAGCCTAATCCAGCTCACAGGATTGTTGTAGGGATAAAATGGGAAAGGGGAGAACCATATCCGGTGGCCTTGAGTTCTTTGGAGGAAGGAGCGATTCAAAAATCTAGCAGACAGGGAGCAGTTTGACATTCTGAAACAGTTTCTGAGGTCCACTGCATGGATCTGAATAAACTGAAGCTTAATTCAAACGTGGCAGCTATACTGTTGGTGAGCAACACAGTCGACATGCATTGAGTGTGGTTGCACTCCTTGTGAAGTCATAGCATGGAAGTGCTCTTGGATCTGAGGCTACAGCTGGATATGCAGGTGGTGGTTGTTGCCAAGAGTGTGCTTTTCTGGCTACAGCTAAAATGCAAACTGTGTCCTTTCCTTTACAAGAAGGACCTGTCCACATTTACTACTAACCTGTTGATGGGACTCCTGCAATGTGATCTATATTGTGCCATCTTTCAAAAGGTGTTCAGAAACTAGAGCTGGTATAGCTATTTTAACAAGCACATAAATACACAATTAAATGAAATTGTCTTCTACTACGAATACCAGGTGCTGTGTGAGCACCTGGTATGGATAAGCTCTTAAGATGTATATAATGGCTGTAAAAAAAGGACGGTTACAAATCAAAGTGCAGAACATGCAGATTTTCAGAAGCTTTGCCAGTTTGCCCTTCCCTCCCAAGAAGAAATCAGAAAGATCAACAACAGTATATAGAACACATTTTTTTTTAAAAAAAATCCCTGCAGCTATCAGTTGAGAAATTTGACTTCACTTAGCTAAGATGAGAACTTCTTGTATATTGGCTCAGCTGCTGAGGTGCTATAGAATGTTAGTGAACATTCCAGCTGCTTGGGAGCTTAGAAAACAGTCAGCCCACGAGGCCCATACCCAGATGAAAATCAGTGCTGTTGGTGAGAAAGGGTGCAGAAGAGAAAAGAATAGGCAGTGTGTGTATGAGTAAGGAGCAGTGTGAAATAGTACATGTGTATGCAAATAGGGAGGGGGGAATGTGAGAAACAGAAGGGGAAATGAACACAGAAAGTAGAATGCAGAAACCCCCTAACCCACAATTGTAATAAATAAAACAGAGTAAGCAAATCATGTACTTTGATTACTTGAAATATCAATAATGTTTGATCAGGCACAACCTCTGTTTGGACTTAGCCGAAGCAGTAACAGTTTGTCTGAGTCAGCTTGCAGAGTCTGAAGCAGATGCTGGGAATGAGGGTTTGGCCACGTGACACAGAGATGTCTATGGGGGAAAGCAGGAGGGAATCATAATCCTACTTTTGTATGCATGGCTGGAGAGAAGAGAGGTCACCCTGAATTTGCAGTGCTGTCTCAAAAGTAAAGAAGAAGAAGATGAAATTGGATTTATACCCCACCCTTCACTCGAAGTCTTAGAGTGGCTTACAATCTCCTTCCCAGCAGGCACCCTGTGAGGTAGGTGCGGCTGAGAGAGCTCTGAGAGAACTCCTCTTGAGAGAACAGCTCTGAGAGAACTGTGACTGACCCAAGGTCACCCAGCAGCTGCATGTGGAGGAGTGGAGAATGAAACCAGGTTCTCCAGATTAGAGCCCACCATTCTTAACCACTACACCAAACTGGCCCTCCTTGCTAAACTCCTAGCTACTTGCTAGCCTTTATAAGAATCCCTTTTAAACAAAATTGGGTGGTGTGGGGGGGCAGAGTAAATGGGGAAGGGCAGAAGCACTAGTGAGAAGCAAACTGCAAAAAGAGAAAAGATGCAGCTCCATGAAGAATGCATCTGCATGGAAATATTCCAATGTGTTCTTCAATAGAGGACACCACCCGGAAGTGATTTGGGTCATGCTGCTCTGCAGCAGCAAACCCTTCTCTCATCTAGGGATGCTTTCACAGTTTGCAGTGATTTGATAATGACTACCAAAACAAACCCATTACGTAGGTGTGTACTCTGGGTATCTGGATAGTTTGAAAAGGCTTTCCACCAGCATCGGGGAAGAATGCATAACAACTGAGGTAGATGCATATTCAGTTTATTTTTATGCGAAGTACTGTAGTTGCCAGAGGGCTCTACCAAGTACTACTTCAAAGTGTTATTTTTTTTCAGGCTCAGCAGGCTAGTAAGCCTTGTCCTGCAAAGTCCTCCAGAAAAAAAAAAGCTGTGCAATCCAGGAGCTTGCCTAACTAAGCTCTAGGAAGACTCTTGGCCCCAAAGCTGTAGGCTTTGTGTTACTTTTTTTTTTTAATTCTCTTACAATGATGTCCTGAGATTTTGGTTTACAGTGAGATAATCTCAGGCTCAGAAACCTTAAATGCATTTGGATATATGTGTACACAATCTCAGCCTTTCCCACCTACAAAAACAGGAACACAAAAGGATAAATTAGGTAAAGCACGAAGAAGGGTGAGATAGATATATCTGAATCCTGCTCAGCATTCCAAAAAACCAAGGTGGAAGACAGGTGGAGATGATGTTGTCAACTGGAAAGTTAGGGATGCCATCTCCAGTTTGGGAAATTCCTACAGATTTGGAGGTGGACCCTGGGAAGGGCAGGGTTGGGGAGGGGAGGCACCTCAGTGGGGTCATAATGCCATAGTCTCCCCTCTGAAGTTGCCATTTTCTCCAGGGGGAAACTGATGTCTGTAGTTTGGAGATCAATCATAATTCCGGGAGATCTCCAGGCTCCACCTGGAGATCAGCAAGCGTACTTTCAGTCCAAGCATTTGGGAACCATAAGGACTTATTTTCCTGGGTCCATAGTTTCTTTCAGCATCACTAGGTGGAAAGCTTGTTTCTCAGCCTTAGTGGCCTGGCAAGACTCCCTGTGCCAGCAAAAGCCTTATGGCAATTGCAGCACAACAACCTGCATCAATGTTTTCTGGGGGTCTCAAATAGAGATGTGCGAAAATTGAAACTAGAAAGAGCAGTGGTTGCCTTAAAAGTTCTTACTTACGTATGCCTCGCTTTTCTCTCCCAATGGGAACCCAAACCAGCTCACATAATTCTCCACTTCTCCCATGTATCCTCACGACAATAGCCCTATGAAGTAGGTTAGGCTGAAAGAGGCAACCCAAGTGAGCCCCCTTGGCAGGGTGGGGGGTCTGCCCTGGGTCTCCCAGATCCTAGTCTGACACTGGAGCCACAACACCATACTGAGGGCCTCATTGCCCTTGAAATTCCTTTCTTCTCTTGGTTGGGAAGAAGGATTCAACGTCACCTTCACTCTGACATGCTATTTTCTTGTTTGCAAGGTTCTGTTTGGTTTTTTTGGGGGGGGACTCATGGATCACTGCCTTGACGTGGCGAGGGGGCTTGCATGGTTCAATGAGGCTGTGGGCTATGCCGTGGAGGGCCACCCACGATGGACAGGCCACAGCAGAGAACTCAGACCAAGCGTGATCCACTGGAGAAGGAAATGGCAACCCACTCCAGTATCTTTGCCAAGAAAACCCCATGAACAGTATCAAAAGGCTAAAAGATATGATGCCGGAAGATGAGCCCCTCAGGTCGGAAGGTGTCCAATATGCTACTGGGGAAGAGCAGAGGGCAAGTACAAGTAACCCCAGAAAGAGTGAAGTGGCTGGGCCAAAGCCAAAAGGACGCTCAGTTGTGGATGTGTCTGATGATGAAAGGAAAGTCTGATGCTGCAAAGACAGTGGAAGACAGGAAGGCCTGGCGTGATCTGGTCCATGGGGTCGCGAAAAGTCGGACTCGACTGTGCAACTGGACAACAAGAACAAAAAACATGTCACTTGAATCACCACTTCCTGTAGCCTAAAGTAACGTAGTCCAATGAAAACTTAATCCCTTGAGTCTGATAAATGCATAAACTTGGTCCTTAAATCAAATGGAGTAGTTTTATTTAATATGAATGGCTAATCTGATTGGGGGATGGAAGGCGGCATGCTATAGCCCAGTCTTGTCAGATCTCGGAAGCTAAGCAGGGTTGGTTCTTGCAGGGAGACCTCCAAGGAAGACTTCGCAGAGGAAAGCAGTGGCAAACCACCTCTGCTTCTGACTTGCTTTGAAAGCCCCTTGCTGGGGTTGCCATAAATTGGCTGAGACTTGACAGCACTTTGCACACAAACAGTCTGACTGGGATTGATAGTACTTTCTTCCATTTACAACAGGTAATCGTGCTATCCTTTTAAATTGAATTTTTTTATTTTATTTATAGCACGAATAGATGCCATAATACAATTATGGAAGTATAAAGTATAAAGTGTAACTTGACAACAGCATAAAAAACTTTTTTAAAAAAACACATGAATAGCCAGAATATAACAGCCAAAATCCCAGAATGTTGTAAAAAGATCATTACTCATAAGAAAAAGATATGGTATAAACAGCATAATTATATCCATTTTGGCAATTTTGAATACAATATGTGGTTAGTGCTCATTATTAGGAGTGTTAAACGTTATTTGGCATATAAAACTGTGGATAAACATAACCAATGAACTTGCCAAGGTGAAGTTTGTAATATAATATTAAGACAAAAATCATAACCATAAGTAAAACTGGGACCATTGAGAGGACACAAACAAGAAGTCCAAAATCGGATACCACTTGCTGGTGAACTCATCTTGATTTGAATTTTGGGAAAGGGATAGTAATCTGCTGGTGACAGCATCCATAAGGAAATGGTTCCACAGTTTCTTGTACCAAAGCTCGATTGAAGGTGGGTTGCTGTCTTTCCAAGCTGAAGCTATGGAAGTTTTAGCCGCGTCCAGCATAATTTCTATGGTAGTTTTGTGTGGTCTATTAACCAAATCTTTGGGCCATGCATTCAGAAATAGAGTTTCTGGTTCAAATGGTATAGTAATAGATGTGACTTCTTTGATGATTGATAAGATCTTTTCCCAGAATAGTTTAATCTTAGGACATCTCCACCAACAATGGGCAAAATCCCCAGTTTGGGCGCATTTCTTCCAGCATAGCGGGGAATTGTTAACAGAGATACGTGCCAGCATTTTAGGGGTGAGGTACCACCTCGTCATCAATTTGAGATTTTGAAATTTTACCATAATAGAATTTGTCCTAAAGCTAGAAGATTGCCAGAAATTTTCCCAGAGCTCTTTGCTTAGATGTTTGGTGCAGTCTTTTTGCCATTCTTTCTGGAAGTCTTGCGTGTCTTCACAGTTTTGGGTGTTCAGTATCGAGTAGAGCTTTGAGAGTAAGCCCTTATATTGTCTATCTGGATTCTGTAGGAGTAGCTCAGTTTTAGTTACTGGACACGCAATAATCTTTAAGGCTTTAATTGAATGTAAAAAGTGTCTCATTTGGAAATAAAAAAACCATGGTATGTTCAACTTTACTTTTCTTTCAAGTTCAAGTTTCGTTATAATGCCCGAGGTTTTAACAACATCAGCTATCCGGGTTGTATTAGCCTGTCTCCATTTGAGGCTCTCATTATGTGAAATGCCTTTTTGGAACCAGTTTTCATGGCATAAGGAAGAATATCTGGAGATTTTAGGTAATAAGATTTTTGTATAATTTTTCCATGTGTGCACTGAAGGAAGCAGAACGCCTAAGTCTAGAGAGGAGAGGTGTTGTAATCTAGTTGGGTCCCAAAGAAGATCCCCAATTGTGATGGGAGATAGAATATCATCTTGCAGTTCTACCCAGGTAGGTTTAGTGGAATTCCTTAACATCTTGATCGCATTGGCTAGCAGGGAAGCTTTATTATACAGAAGTAGATTCGGGAGTGACCACCCCCCAAGTGACCTAGGCCGTGTCAGAGTTTTGAACCGAATTTTGGGTGGTTTGCCCTTCCATAGGAATTTCTGCAAAGTTGTTTGCCAGGTTTTTATCATTGAGGTGGGTATAGCTATTGGAGCCGCTCTAAATAGAAAAATAAATTTTGGTAAAAGAAAGGATTTAATAAGATTAAATCTGTCAGTCCAGGAGAAATTTGTTTTATTCCATTTATCAATAGTATTTTTGATTTCTGTGTGTACCGCTTGATGGTTTAACAAGATTAAATCAGCTGGGTTCTTTGGTATTTTTAGACCAAGGTAGTCTATATAGTTGGGTACCCATTGATATTTAAAATTATCTTTAATGTATTGTGTTTCAGCTTGGTTAAGATGAAAAGACATGATCTGTGATTTTGTAGGATTTATCCTCAAACCGGATACCTTTCCAAAGGTGTCCAGGAGGGTGTTCAGGGCTGGGATGGATTCAGAGGGGTTCGACAAATACAGAATCATGTCATCCGCAAACATCGAGAGTTTGGTTTCCTTGGTCTTAAATTGAATACCTTTAATATGAGGCGATTCTCGAATGGCATTGGCCAGGGGTTCAAGTGCTAGGGCAAACAGTAAGGGTGATAAGGGGCACCCTTGTCGGGTACCTCTCCGTAAGTGAATGTCATTGGTACAGGTGCCATTAATTTTAATTTTGGTTCTGGGAGTATCGTAAAGTAAACTAATCAAGTTTTTAAATCTCTGTCCAAATCCCATTGAGTCTAAAACTGAGAACAAGTAGGGGAATTCTATGGAATCGAACGCTTTTTCCATATCGAGCGAGAGGAAAGAAGTTTTTATGTTGTTGGAGCGGCAGAAACAAAGAAGTTGCAGAGTCTTAATTGTATTATCAGCCAAGTCTCTGCCCGGGATGAACCCTACCTGATCATTGTTTATATAGTTAGAAATAAAAATGTTCAATCTCCTAGTCAGTGCCGTTGTAAATATTTTGAAATCCTGGTTGAGGAGAGATATAGGGCGGTAGGAGGAAGGATTTAGGGGATCTTTACCTTTTTTATGGATGACTACTGTTTGGGCTTCTTTCCAGGAGGGGGGATCAGACCTTTACTTAGTGCTTCATTGCAGGCTGCCGTGAGCGGTCCCACCAGAACATTGGCAAATACTTTATAGAAGCCTGATGGGTATCCATCTGGGCCAGGGGACTTGGCAGACTTCAGGTTATTAATCGTGTCTAAAATTTCACGTTCTGAGAATGGCTCTTCAAGAAGTTTTTTGTGAGATTCCTCAATTTTAGTTTTGGGGCCATGCAATCGTAAAAAGGAGTCAATATCCACCTGGTTGGGATTTGTAGAGTCATACAAAGTTCTGTAAAAATTTTCAAACTCTTTCGCTATTGAATCGGTTTGAGTTATTATCTCTTTTTTGTTATTTCTAATCGCTGCTATCCTGTTCGACCCTGTTTGTGTTTTTACTCTGTGTGCCAGTAATTTTAAAGTTTTCGGTGAGCGGAACCAATATTTTTGTTTTGTATAGATAATTTGTTTGCGTATGCTAGTTGTCTCCATAACCTCTAGTTCTCTTTTAGTTGTTAAGAGTTCTTTGTATATTTGTGCATTCCTAGTTTGTTTGTGTTTCTGTTCTAGAAGTACGATATGTTCTCTTAACTCAGATTCTTTGTCTTGTTTCAGCTTTTTCAGGTATGAAGTTTGAGATATTATTTTGCCTCTGAGGACTGGTTTAAGTGCATCCCAGCAGAAGATTGGTGAAGACCCTTCTTGAACATTATCCTTAAAATATTGAGCTATATCTTTTTCTGTTTCCTGTCTAAATAGCTGGTCTGCTAATAAAGACGTGTTAAAAAACCATTGTTTGTGCTTATTTATTACATCCGCTGACATTAAATCGCAAGCGAGCCATGAATGGTCAGACAGGTGTGAGGGGTTAATTGATGTGGATAAAACTCTATTTTGCAGAGATGAGGATAAAAGAATAAAATCAATCCTAGAGTGGACCCCGTGTCTAGCCGAAAAAAATGAGTAGTCCCTCTCTGATGGGTTGCAGTTCTGCCAGATATCTATGAGATCGTTTGAATGAAATACATCTCCCAGGCCTGTGTATCTTTTGTTGTTGTGTTCTGTACTGGTGGGGGTCCTTGTTTTGTCTAGCTGCCTGTCAACTACCAAATTGAAATCCCCCCCAGGATTACATCACCTTCAGAAAATTTTCTGAGAGTACATAAGACATCAGTTACAAACGACAATTGGTCTTCGTTTGGGGCATATAGGGAGACCAGCGTTACAGGTTTGCTCTCTAGAGTGCCTTTGACCATAAGATCTGCCCTGAGGGTCCTTTTTTATGGCAGAGCAGGTAAAAGTGGTATTTTTGTGATCAGGATCGCCACCCCTCTTGACTTAGATGTTCCAGAGGCTAAATACTGGTCTGAAAATTTGTTTGATGTGAAAACAGTGGTGTTAGATTCTTTGAGATGTGTTTCCTGGAGGAAAATTATGTTTGGATGTTGTTTCAACAAGTGGGTCAGAACGCATTTCTTTTTGATAACATTATTTAATCCGCAAATGTTGGAAGAAATTATTTTGATCTCATTGAAAGCCATTTTTTTTTAAATTTAAGATGAAAATTGGGCAGTGAGATACCTATGAACCAAATAAGCTGTCGTACTCAGTGATATATGGAAAAATTTGAATTGACTACTTTCGTGGACTCTGGAGTATAGCGTTTGATGTATTGCAGTTTGTTTGAAGCCTCTCGATGGTACTTGCAACTATCTTAGGAAAAAATCAAATAAAGTTAGATCAAAGTTTCTATGGACAGGGGCTGAGCAGCAAACCAAAGTTACAGAAAAATATAAAATACAATGCTTTATATTGATATAAACTATTGGAATCAAATAGGATCACGTAGTAGGTCTTAAAAGCTTATGTTGTGACTCTGACTTATTTCAAAAACCTCATTGATAGGGAGTGATTGATAGTAGCACCAGTTCTTGTCTGTTTAGATAAGTTGAGAGAAGCAACTTGCAAAGATAGAGAAGTCAGGCGAGCCACAGAACCGAGTAGATAGAGATAATGGATGTACAAAATTATTCCTATAGAGCAAATTGGTTGAGCTGCAATATAATAAAATTGCCCCCCTTGTGGGAAGTGTAAAAAATCTGTACTAATTAATTCCTGGGAGGTATTTCAAAAAAAACAAAAAACTAATTGATTTGGCGAACTAGATTATTAACAATAAAAATCAAGAAAAATTTATAATCTGAGAAAAATAGGAGTAGTGTATCCCTTATAATTAATTTGGTATACAGTTACTAACAATCAATTGGGATAAAAAATCTAAGTATATTAAGTATGAGTAATCAATGAATTCAATAATGGGCTGTTTTTATCAGAAGAGAATTAATTAATGAATTTAACTTTTAAATATGTAGAATCAGTATAGAGTGAAGTTGATTAATAATTATGTAATAAAAAATAGTATTTAAAAAAACTTGCGCCCTTTTAACTGCAGCTTTCACTGAAGCTGCAGGGAACAGGTACTCCCAGTACCTGGTTCCTAGAACAGGGCAAACAAACCTATGGAAGAGAGTAAAGAGAAAAAATAAAGAGTCTGTCAGGAGCAAAAAAACCTCAGCTCCATTTGGAGACCTTCTCCACACCATAGAACCAACATGTATTAAAAAACCATTAACTGTACTGACTTATTAAAGTGGAATAAACTTTTACCTAACCTTAAACCCTTGACCAAAACAAATAGCACATTACAGGTTAAGAAGAAACATTCATAATCATTACTGATTGACATCTAGCGTCTCCAACGTCTGTTCATTCAATCATGTAAGCCGTGAAACTCGAGTGAGACAGCTAGGAACTTCAGCATGAATGCTGACCTAGTTGACACCGTAAGGAAGCGTTCTGTTCATGAATTGCTTGTAGAGGCTTGGGACTCTTCTTGTGTCGTGTCAGATCGAGCGATCTTGTTCGAGTCAAACGGAGGCGGTGAGGGCGAGGTATCTTCTAAGCCGCGTTTCTGCGATCTATAGTTGACTTCCATCGGGCTTTCAAGTTGCAGAGTGCGCAGCAATTCTTTACCTTCTTCAAGTGAAGATACTCGGTAGGTCATTCCTTGAAGCGTGTGTTGCAGCACTAGTGGTGTCACCCATTTGTATCGGCGGTTGGCTTCAATGAGGGCAGCCATAATTGGTTTTAGTTCCCGCCTTTTCTCGAGTGCTTCAGATGGTAGATCTTGGTAGATTTCTATCTTGGCTCCTTTAAAATTGAGGTGGCCGTTTCGTCTGGCTGTTTGTATGATCACATTTTTAAAGCGTGTGTCCAAGACCGTTAGCAAAATGTCCCTGGACTGCCGTTTTTTGAGTGTCGCTAGGGAGCCCAAGCGGTGAGCTTTCGTTACTATCGGGATAACGTCTCCCACGATTGAAACCTCTTGCGCCAGCCATTTCGATAGAAACTCGGGAAGTTGGGATGGTTCACATACTTTCTCATCCAGCCCTCTGATCTTAAGATTATTTTGACGGGTAACCATGTCTACTTTTAAAGTTCGCTCAGCAATCACCTCATCTACTTTCCGGCTCTCTTGTATTTCCCGCCAATTAAGTTGTGTATTAGTTAACGCACTCCCCGCTACCGCAGCGTTTTCGTCAATACTTTTTTGCATATTTTCAAGTTGTCTAACAGTGACTTTTCAAGTCTGTTCAGTGTCGCTTCAAAGACCGAGGTAGTCACTGGGGCATCGGCTTCTCCCCCCCCCCCGCGCCCCCTCGTTGCCTGTCGTCGCCATTTTTGCCGGGATACTGCGGTGCTGGCCTGTTTGAAAGGGGCTCGTTTTGGTGTTTAATTTGACTTGTACCTTCAGTTTTTTGTTGTCCGTTTGATGGCTGAGGGTTCTTGTTTGGACCTCCATAAATTTTAAGGCGTTTATAGAGCGATTTCAGTCAGCGCGATTTGGAGGTGTGGAGAGATCTCTGGAGCTCTCGGTTTAGGCGGCCTGCGTCGCCACGCCCCCCCGTAATCGTGCTATCCTAAGCAGAGTTGCACCCTTCTAAGTCCTTTGGCGTCAATGGTCTTAGAAGGGCATAGCTGTGTTTAGGATTTCACTGTAAGTCTATAAAGGTGTTGGCAAATGTTGACAACATGCAAAAAAGCAGCCAGGAGACAGAGCAAAAGAAACACTTTTGTATAAAGAAACAGCTTATGTATAAATAAAACCCCCAGTTTAACCCATAACGTGTGTTGTGTTTCATTCAAGGGGCGGGCGGGCAGGCAAACACTTCCAGAGCATCCTAAAAGTTTAGGACAGGCTGTCTTTTGAGGTGAGAGACTAATGTTTCCAGAGAAGTGGTGCGTGAAATCTTTCTGAGAAAACCCAACCCTCACAGCATCAACAGGGTTTTGTTGCCATATGTAAATCAAACACTTTGCTTTCTTGCCTGGCCTCACAGGAAAGGTGACAGAATTAGAACACCAGGGGGATATAATCTAGACTGCAAAGAGAAATATTATTGTAAGGGGGGGGGATAAGAGTCTATATTGTTCTCAGCCAAGGACCAGCTTGGAGAAGGCCATGATCACATCCCTAGAAAAGCTGTCAGAATTAATAATACCATTCTCTGGATCCTACCAAGGAAGGATTGCGAGGGGCAGGAATCAGAATGAGTGAAATGAAACCCCACAGAATAGGTATCTGTCAGTACTACAACGTCAGAAGATAAGTTTAATTTGCCAGTTTGGTGTCAGAGCCAGTTTGGTATAGTAGTTAGAGTAGTGGACTCTAATCTGGGAGAACTGGGTTTGATTCCCCACTCCTCCACATATTCTTCTTCTTCTTCTTCTTCTTCTTCTTCTTCTTCTTCTTCTTCTTCTTCTTCTTCTTCTTCTTCTTCTGTTAATGCTCAGAGATTACATGAAACCACCCCTGTTTCTCACTTGCCTTGAAAGCCCCTTGATGGGGCCACCATAAATCGGTTGTGACTTGAGAGCACTTATGTAAGGTAGCTTCCACCCAGCTTGTAGCCAGGCGGTACTGCCACCAAGGTAGGTCAAGCTTTTTTAAAAAAAATAGCATTCAGTCTTCCTGTCTAGGAGAATGGTGAATAAATCTGTTAACATGGAGTATTATAGAACAAAAGTTTCTATCCATGGCCTAAGGACTTATGAGCCACGTGCTTATAGGCAGTGATCCCCCACATGGCACCCGTGAGGATGTTGACACCCACTAGTAGGTCTCCTGACACCTGTTGACTTCTTCCACAAACCATATTATCCCCAAAGCAAACAGCTGGTCCTTAGCTTCCTCCACCTGAGGAAGAAAAAGAAAAAAGAAACAACCATCTTCATAACAGGAACATCCTTGGCCTATAACCTCCCTCCTTTATGTGACTGACTGCATCACTCCAGGGCAGCTGTTTTGTAGTGGCACTGACTCCCTGATCTCGAAATTCCAAAAAGTGCCCAAAGGCTCAATAACACTGGGAAACGCTTGTCTAGTGGTCTAGGGTTGTGGACCCTGGGCCACCTTGCTACACTGCGTATCCCACATGGTAGAAGCAGATGCCTGCAGAGCCCGTTCTGCCGTGGGAAGGATATAATGCTTCTTCAGAAGAAATTTCCTGGATTTCCCACTCCCTTTTCTTTCCTGTCATTGAAGAACCAGGTTTTAGGCCTTCATTCTTGGTTACCTAGCAACCCTGTTTGCTTCTTGTTTGTGGATGATGTTCTTTGTTTTCTGTTCTCAACCGCAGCGATGCATTGTCATTTTAAAATTTTATATACATTTCAGCAAAAGCCCAGCCTTTTGAACTTAGCCAAAACATACAAATAACGTCAAATTGCCACTCAGCAGCAGCAGTAATCTCTTTCAAGTCTGTTTTTTTTCAAGGGATCAAAAGCAACCCTCTGGATACACATAAATCAGAAGCTCTCAAACACTGTTTGAATGAGACTCAGAAAGTCAATTTGAGTCTTTCAAAGGGTAACAGTACTTCTTTCCTCTGTGGCAACAACAAACGGGCCCTAGTTTCATCGCAGGGAAAGGAGAAACATGAAGCCTTCATGGATCTCACACACACATCTTAATCTAGAGCAAATTTAGAGTCCAGTGGCACCTTTAAGACCAACAAAGTTTTGTTCAAGGTATGAGCCTTCGTGTGCAGGCACACTTTTTCAAATACACTGGAAGAAAGGTAAGGTTCAAACTTATGGACAGGGGCTGAGCAGCAAATTAACAAATTACCTTCCTTCCAGTGTATTTGAAAAAGTGTGCCTGCACACGAAAGCTCATATCTTGAACAAAACTTTGTTGGTCTAAAAGGTGCCACTGGACTCTAAAAGTTTTCTGCTGTTCAGACCAACATGGCTGACCAACTGGATCAATGTCCAGATATTGATAGTAAATGTCCAGATATTGACGGTAAATTGAATTGGACCTGAGGCAGCCTCCTTCCTAAGGATGACACGGTGATTTCTCCAATCCCACACAAATCCTCATCTCTGATACCAGAGGCTACTGTTACTAATCAGAGCCATATACAATACAGTCCCCCCCACCTCCATCAAGCACCTGGTAATGGCTTTGAACTTCCATGGCAAATAGATGATCTGGTCTAAACTAGATTGTCCTTTGTCTGAAAGGGTTTAAACTTCCATGGCAAATAGATGATCTGGTCCTCTGTCTGAAATAGATTGTCCTTTGTCTGAAAATCTGCTGGGATGGTCCACTGTGGAATGGAAGTGAATGGCTCGTTCTAATGGAATCCCCAGGGGTCCAAGATCCCAGACACTCTAGGTGGCACTCTTGAGCCTTAGGCAGTTTCAGGATTTTTGTCACAGGCACCACCACAAAATCACTGCAGCTCATAGTTGGGACACTGCAACAGCATAGTTGGGACAACTGCAGCAGTTGTCCCATTGTCCTAGCATAGGACGCCACCCATTCTCATCCAGAAGGATGCACTCTGGCCAAGTCATGCCTAAACACAGATCAGCACTGGAGCTGTCCATGGATGGTGGTAGGCTAGATAGAGGTCACACGGCTGGAGACTGGAATACAGTGGAGTAGGAGAGCTGTCCAGACAGTTCACTGGATTAGGTGCTGGTCAAAGGACTGTTACACCACGGATGGCCATCACTCGACTGACAGTTTGTGGTCAGCTGATTGTCCCACTTGTCTCATTGCCCTTAGTGGAGCTCTGATCCTGACATGATCCTGATCCTGACGTGTGAAGGCCATGAGATGGGATGACCTGTGTTGCTCAGGTGAGCACTTCATTATCTGATCCAGACTCCCACACAAAGATTCATCACCTTTACTGCTTGTGGGCTAGCAGCAGTGGTCTGTGGGGGGCACATATGTCAGGGTGGGAGGCTCCTGACTCCCTGTTGGTGTCCCAGATGGAACCTTTCCCCCCTCTAGATTAGTGGTCTTGAGGCTTCCTTCTGGAGCCCTGATTCTCCCTGTGTTTGGGTGTGGTGTGGTCTGCAAGAGACTCCTCTTTTCATGAGGAGGTCTTGTTCTGGGCTTGGACTGGACATCAGCAGCCCCTAACAGGAGCACAAACAGCACTTTCTTTGTGAGTTGATCCCAGCTATGAAACCAGTGGTGACTCCTGCATTCCCCTGAGCACTCATGGACAGGCCATTGTAACTGTGAATTGGCCTCACACTGCCCATCACTGATAAGCAAAGACCTGCATGAGCACCTCCCACTTTGGATGCCATTCTGCTCACCAATCAGAACCAAAGAGCCAGTTTTCATTGGTCACTTCGGCTGTTAGTGCGCATATGGAGACTGTTTTAGTGGGTTATGAGTTTCCTGTCTTGCCACCCCCGCAGGCCTGTTACTGCTGTGCACTGCTCCACAGCTAATTGTTGAACATGAAGTTATCAATTTTAAAAAAAGTTTTACCATTTGGTGTTTGTCTACAATGCATTATTGAAGGAGATGAAACTTTGCTGCCACAGCTGCTCACAGCTGCAAAGCTGGTCAGCACACCACTCTCGTATAACAGCAGAGAGGTGAGGAGACAGAGGCTTGACTCACAAGAGACAGCAGTGGTTGAAAATGGTACATTTGCCTGCCAAACATGTTTACCACAAAGTTCCTAGCAATCCCTAATGATCCGTGTCAGACTTGTTCTGGCAAAGAAGATGAGGCCCATTATATTTCATTGTTACCTCAGTCTATTGACCACTACCCACCCATTGATTCATATGCACTCAGGTAGAGATAGGTTCCTGGGTTCAACAAACTGGGAATTAGCTCATGTAGGTCCACTAGGGCTTTTTTGTGGTGGTAATCTCTGGTGCTGAGTACTGGCAATGCCTGAGGGGGGAATCGAGTACTGGCAATGCCTGAGGGGGGAATTGGTGGAATTGGTGGAAATCAGTGCAACCTTATGTATGAGTGCCTGTATTTTCTTTTAATTACATGTAGATAGCCAAAAGTGAGAGGTGAAGGCCTGGGGACCTCATACTTGGCAACTTGCATCTCTCAATATACTGTCTCCACCAGTTACATTCTTCAGACAACCTTCTCTTCGAGGTACCCTCCCTGAAGACTGTCTATACAGCTACAGCAAAATCACAGGCTCTTCCCGCGGAGGGCCAGTCCTTTGGAATGGCCTGTCAGAGTCCATGAGGAGGGGAACCTTCACTTGCTAGTGCTACATTTAAGAGGATGTATAAGGCTTAGGCAGGCGTATTCCAGGGAGTGTTTGGTGGAAGGTAAATTATTCCAGCAGATTTGGCTGTGAGTTTGCTAATTCTGTGTGTTTTCAATCTTATGTGTTTTAAATTGGAATGCTTTTTAGATTTGTATATTTTAATATTGCTAACTGCACTACTGTTTATGTGCTTGCAGCTTGGTTGCTGCGTTGCTTACCATCTTGAGTCTAAGGTGGTTAATGGGTTAGAAATGCTTCAAATAAACAAACAAATCTTGCTAAAAATAGGAACTAGACCTATTTTCTAAAAGCCAGAGGAAGGGACAAATACCCAAGAGTGAGAGAAGAGCTTCTTTTCTTGCTGGTGTGCTCTGTCGTTATTAACAACAACGATCATGATAATATCCCTCTTTTCTCAATGATTGACACCCAAAGCAGCTTTTTGCATAGTTCTCAGTTCCTTCATGTTATCCACTTTATTGCTTTCAGCAAGCTGGGAGTAAAACATGTATAAGAGAGATCCTAATATTTTCAGGTATATATGAAGAAAAACTAAAATAGCATTCTAACTAATAACTGTCCCAATTCCCATCTAGTTGTTCAGTGGAAATTAAAGTTCCCTTAGACATGATTATCAATCAGGTCTTGATCATGCATCACAATCAGCCGCTTTCACAAAGATAAGTCAATGCCCAACCAACTGCGTACCTCCCAATAGCCAGTCTTTATTAGTGGAAGCACTAACGATGCCTCAGAGGAAATTAGATGGTGGGAATTCAGAATCATAAATCAAGGAAACACTTGCTGGACCTCATGAGCCATAGCTGAGACAGGAAATAAAGAGAAATCCTTCACAAGCTATCCAGCTACACAAGGTGTCCAGGGCATACATTTCCAAGAGTTAAAGCTCCTGTGAAGAAATGCATTTTTTCTGTGGACGTGAAATGCACAAAACCTCCACTTTGTGTTTTTAAAAGGGTTTTTTCCCCCTTTCTGGGGCAGAGGACAGGCAGAGAGGAGGAAGTCATTCAATGGCTTTCCAGGCTCACCTCAGCTACTTCCTTAAGAAATACTAAGAGGTCTAGCTACAGACAACAGAAGGGTCAATCCCCCCCCCCCTTTAAGCAGGGAACAGAGATTTGGAGGAATTAAATACTAGAGAGACTTCAAGAAGGACATGTCTGAAAACTTCAGGAAATGCTTCTCTGACTTGACTGGGAGGGGAAAGGGGGGAAGAGGAGGAGGAGGAGAGGAGTAGGAGTAGGAGTTGAATTTATACCCTGCCCTTTACTCGGAGTCTCAAAGTGGTTTACAATCACCTTCTCTTCCTCGTCCCACAACAGACACCCTGTGAGGTAGGTGGGGCTGAGAGAGTTCTGAGAGAACTGTGACTGGCCCAAGGTCACCCAGCTGGCTGCATGTGGAGGAGTGGGGAATCAAGCCCAGTTCTCCAGATTAGAGTCCACACACTTAACCACTACACCAAACTGGCTCAGAGGGTAAAACTCAGTGGAGCAAGGAGGAAGTTCTCTTTTGTGCTGAGTCCATCAGAGCAGACAGAACTCTTAACTGAGGTCTGGAGGAGGCAGCCATTAGCCATGTGGTGGCATGAAGAGCTGGAGAAAGCTTCAAGGTAATAGTAACTCTGTAGAGATCTGTAGCTTCCTAAGCTAAGGAGCCTGTCCTATATTTTAACATCTGATAGGGCATGTATAGAAAGAGGGACAGAGGAATTGCATTTTACCCATTTATTTTGAATCCCTTGCTCAGTCTGGTGCTGTGTTAAAAGTATGCTTGTGAACATATTCTTTTTAATACATACTTTATAACTTTTGACGCTAGTAGTGGTTGTCTGTACCCCATAGACCTCCACTATCTTGGATAGGCTATTTTAAAAGGAGTGCCAGGAGGAAGGCAGGCAATTGGCAAGTGGCTATTCCTCCAAGGGTGCAGAAGGCAGTACACTGTCCCCGTGGTAACCAGGCACTGGGCAGCAGGAGAAACAGAGGCAAGGCCTCAAATCTTGGAAGGGAAGCTGGGAGTCCTGACCCTGCCTCCCAGCGGGCAATTCCTTACAAAGGTCAGGTGGTGGTGGTGGGTTACCCAAGAGAGAAAGAAAGGCCGGTCCAGGTGTTGGGAAGGTCTTGGAGGGCCAGGTGGAACAGGGCCTGCAGGCCCTAGCAGGCCCATTCTGCCACAGCTCCCTTTGTCAGATTTGACAAAGGAAACATTGTCTCTTGAAAGCTCATATCATGGAAATGTTGTTGGTCTCTAAGGTGCTGGTGGTGGACAGTGCTGTAAAGTCACAGCTGACTTATGGTGACCCTGTGGGGTTTTCAAGGCAAGAGAGGTTCAGAGGCATTTTGCCATTGCCTGACTCTGCATCACAACCCTGGTATTCCTTGGAGGTCTCTTATCTAAATACTAGCCAGGGCTGACCCTGCTTAGCTTCTGAGATCGGGCTATCTTGGGCGGTCCAGGCCATTGGACTTGAATCTTGCTCTTCTACTGCAAACCAACCAGGCTACCCCACCTTAAAGTAGCCAGCTCTGTTTTGGTTTCTTAACTGCTCCAAAGAGACTTTCCAAATTTTGAAACTTCTCATAGTAAACACTCCTCCCCTGCTGATTTGCAGTCTAGATTCATTAAATGCCTACCAGCCTTTTTATACACATAATCTAGATATCTAATAGCCAAGTTGCCCCCTCCATGCAGATATCTAAATCTGCACATCGGGGGCACTTGGGGGGCAGGGAGATTTTCCTGCACACTTGGAGCAGTCTCCAGGTGTGCAGAAAAATCTAAAAAGTTGGGGGAAAATATACGGGGGATACTTAAAAAGGTAAAGGTTCCCTTGCTCGAAAGAGCCAGCGCTGTCCGAAGACGTTTCCGTGGTCATGTGGCCGGCATGACTAGACACCAAGGCGCACGGAACGCTGTTACCTTCCCACCGAAGTGGTACCTATTTATCTACTTGCAATTTCTTGCTTTCGAACTGCTAGGTTGGCAGGAGCTGGAACTAGAGACAGGAGCTCACTCTGTCTTGCGGCACCCGGACTCTGGGGCAAGTGATGCTCTGTCTTCTTGGTGCTTGGGGGGTCAACAGTGGGAGGGCTTCTAATGTCCTGGCCCCACTGGTGGACCTCCTGATGGCACTGGTATTTCTGGCCACTGTGTGATACAGAGTGTTGGACTGGATGGGCCTTGGGCGTGATCCAACATTGGCATCTCTTATGTTCTTATGAGGGAGGGAGAAAGTTCGGCAGGCCAAGAAGGCCTCACCGCTGCTGCCGCCGCTAGGGAAGCAGGGAAGCTTGGAGGAATGTGGGTCTCGTCGTGGGTGCCGGGGACGGGGGGGGGGGCAGGGGGAGAAGGCTCACCTGCAGCTGCTTCCTTCTCCTTCCGTGGAGCTTCTCCTCCCCCCGCAATACTTGTGGGTTTCCCTTCTTGTTTTCTTCTAATTCACTATCCATTTCTGGTGTGACCTGAATAAACAGACTCAGTACCTGCTATGAAATGTTTCTCTCTCTTTTTGGTTATTCTCCAGTCTTGTAACTGAGAAGTAGCCATTTGACTGGTCACCTCCAGTGGGTAAACGGAACTGTCTCCATGCAGCCTGAAAGGAAATGGAAAAAAGTTGGGGGTTTTTCATATGTTCAACCATCTTCAGAAATAAGTCGCTCATAGGAACCCAACACCCCCCAAACACTGTTCCCATTTCTGTCCCTCCATCTGACCCAGATCCTGTCATGCCGACGGGCTAAGAGTTCCTACTTGAAATGTCAATTCTCAAGCACACAGGGGCTTATTTGGATCCAGACTGCAGTGGCTTTAAGCTTCCACCCCAGGCCATATCCCTCACCTGAAAAGGCCTCAGGGAACTCTTCTTTGGTTTGTTGGTAGGGTTGGTACGGTTGCCAGGGGGGACCACTGGTGGGGGATGAGAGGCAGTGTTGTCAGATCCAGGTTGATAAACATCTGGAGATTTGGGGATGGAGCCTGGGGAGGACAGGGACCTCCCCATAGAGTCCACCCTCTAAAGCAGTTATTTTCTCCGGGGAAACTGATCTCTGTAGTCTGGAGATGAGCTGTAATTCCGGGGAATCCCCAAGTTCCACCTGGTGGCTGGCATCCCTACCTGCTCCAGAAATTTACATGTACCGATAGGCTATACCTGTACCAGTAGGCTACATATAAGGTTCCCCAGCAGGGCAAATGGTAGCTTGTCAGGGCTGTTCCAGGTCATGAAAACCCTGCAGCGGAGGCTAAAGCCCAGTCTTTCCATGAACTGCAGTCTCAGTTCTGAATCAGGCCCCCATGTGCCTGAGAACTACAGTTTCAGTCCCAGCGCACATCTCTGTGGCTGCGGTCACACACACTAAATAATCCATTTCCAATCCATGTTCAATGCACCTTGCAACTGGATTTTGCCAGTTCACACAGTAAAATCCAGTTGGAAAGTGCACTGAAAGTTGATTGAAAGTGGATTATCTAGTGTGTGTGACCAGAGCCTGAGAAAGGGTGGGGTTGTGGTGGAACCTGGGGTAGAACATAGGAACAGTGTACTGTGCAGTTTGGCCCCGAGGTGTGCATGAGTCAGTAAAGTCATCAAAATGTGCATAGACTATTAAACTGTGAGAAAGTTCGGCTGCTAGGTCATTCTCAGTGGCTTATGAAGTCATCCTTCTTGAAGATGGGGGGACCAAAAGAAGACACACTACTCTGGATGCCCTTTGCAAGGGAAAGAGGAGCAGCTACGCTTGAAATCAGCTCCAAGTCAGCTCTCCTGTGCACTAAATGAACACTGAATAGCACACTTTCTCAAAGGAGTGCTTTTAGGAATAAAGACTGTGCCGAACAGGAAAAGGAGGGCTGGTCAGCTTTCAGGAGAGAGGCAGGAGACAGACAAGTGCTCCAAGTAATGTTCCAAGAGACAAAGATGCATCATTTTTTAACAGAGATTTCTACAGCTAGGCGTTGGAAATCTCTGTAATTTATTCTATGGCTTTATGTGCATAGAAATGTGCCCCCATGTGGTGAAAAAGAAGCATAATCACGGTCTTTATTTCTCTACTGCCAATCTTTGGGAGTGGAAATCTGTGGTTTTGACACTGTTCTTTCATGTGTTAATGTCGTTAAGTTAATTTATACCCCACTTTTTCCCCCAGTGGGGGCCCAAAGTCGCTGTGGGAGAGGTAAGGCCAAGAGAGTGTGGCTGGCCCAAGGTCAGTTGCCAGCAGGCTTCCATGGCAGAGTTTCCGGCAGAGCTCCCAGCAGGTCCAGCCCGTCCACCAGAAGTAGAGGAGCACTAACTTGCCCTGCCACCCCCCTGCCTGCCCCTGCCTGTGGCCTACAGGCCTGCCATAGCTAGTGACAGCCCTTGAGGCACCCCTTGGACCCAGTGCGTGGCCACAGGGAGCTGGCTCTTTTCCTCCCTCCCTCTATGGGAGGGGTGTGGGTGTCAGCGGGCAGGCCTAGCTGGGCCTAGCTGAGCCCTCTTCCGCCTTCCCCTGCTTTACATCACCTCACCGTCACACGGAAGGGTGAAAAGCAGCTTCCTGTCCTGATGTGGAGGGGATGAGGCCTCCGGGGGGGGGAGGTGAGGAGGGTGGGCTCTGCCATGCTGCCTCAGAGTGGAGTGGGTGAGGCAGATGGCAGCTTCTTGCCATGGAAAGTGGGGTGGGATGGGCAGTGGCATCTCACCATGCCTCAGTGTTGGGGGGGGGAATGGGTGAGTGGTTGATTTCCCACAAAGTGGGAGGAGGTGCCGCCTCAGGCACCAAAGATGTTAGGGCCACCACTGCCTCCCCAGATACTGGTCCAACACTCGAGTCACTACTACGACACTGACTCGTGATGACATGGAGGATGGAGAATGATGGCGATGAAAATGATGAAGTCGAAGGATGATGAAAGATGATGGAGCTGATGGATGAAATAGGATGAAGGTGATGGATGAAGATGATGATTGATGATGACGATGGTGATGCATCCAGACTGATTTACCCACTAACAGATGGTGCGGGCAAATGTCTACCCTTTCCTTCTTCCTGATGCCATCCTCTGATTCTCCTCGCATGCAACCCCTGGGGATCCCTGCCCCCCCAGGAGCAGCATTGTGGGGGAGATTGATGGGATGCAGAGAAACTACAGTTCCCATTAGGCAGGACCCATTAGGAGAACTACAGTTCCCATTAGGCAGTGTGGGAATGCAAATGCACTGGATTTTTCCAGATCCAGACAGTTTGCTAAGCATTAATGAACACCAACTGACATCTTGCTACTAAGTTGCAATATGTGAAATATTTACTTGAAGTAGGGGATTAAATTATGTGTTGAGCAGTCCACAGGGAAAATGTGGTGGTGGTGGGGTTTAGGGGGGCAGCTGTCCTGAAGCAGCATGCAATCACGCACAGATAGTATTTTTTTTCCAGATAATTGAATACATTTCAATTGATTTATTGGATTTGTATCCTGCTCTGCCCTGTGTCCAGGCTCACAGTGGGTAACATCACTAACAGAAACACATAAAGATTCAGTATTAACATTTCTAGTGCATGAATACAATGAATACAATAAAATACCTAATAATATATAATGTATTAAACATTCAATAATAGGCCTTTCTTGCCTGGGGAGTGGTATTACACAGCCCCAGCCCCAATTTTTAACCCCGAAGGAAATCAGGAGGAGAAAAAAATGGCACAGTGCTGCAAACTTTCAGCACTGAAGGAAGCATGTCTAGGCAATCCATAACCTGATAGGTATTCTTAGAAAAATATACTCAAGCAGAGATTAAATCAGCAGAGCAATGAATGAGAGTTAGAGACCATTTCCGCAGTAGTGAAATTCCTCACATTGCTGGTTTTAAAACTGTGTGTTATGTGACATTTTTCACAGTAGATTTTTCCTCACCAGGCGCAAACCCAAAGTTTTCTCCTTACTCCACATTTTTGGAATTCCCAGTTTTAGCGAGTTCTGAAAATGCAGTGTAAGAAGGAGAAAACTTTGGGTTTTTGCCTGGTGAGGAAAAATCTACTGCAGCAAATTCCACATAGGGCGCAGTTATAAAAAACGTCAATGTGGGGAATTTCACTACTGCGGAAATGGTCAATGTGTATGTTTGAAAAAATAGCTTTACTTAAACTAATATGGGGAAAAGGTGCATGGGATACAAAAATAACAGATACTAGGTTCCTGCATGTTTACTGCTAGGACATTACTACAATAATGGCACCTCTTCTTTTCCAAGCAAGGATAAAGGAAGGAAGAGACCCCAATATGCTAAATAGCCAATACATTGATTTCCAATCACAAGGCTAAAGTTCAGGTCACTTTACTAAGACCTCCTACAACATTCTTGGGCTTCTCTCACTTAGTAACAGATTGGGTACAATAAACATGTGACTTCCTGTTGATCAAAACAAACAAAGTTAACTATAATTCCTGAAGTGTTTTAACTTGCTAAAACCCAACACTTTTTCTTTACCTGCCTGGGGAGCGGTTTTAACCTGCCTCAGCCCCAATTTTCACCCTCTAAGGAAATGAGGAGGAGGGGAAAAAATATCACAGTACTGAAAACTTTACTTCACCTGCTCGGTGGTGCATTTCCCGATCCTCCAATAGTTTGCCCTGGTCCCCTGATTTAAAGATTTTGGCTAAGGATGTACCTGGAAAACATAATTGCCCTGTGATGCATTCTTCACAGTCCCAAATATATCTCAGCAGCACAGCAACAGCAGCATGTAAAACCACAGGCTCTGCCCTGTGTGACACCTCAGTGTTCTTGCACAGTCATTTACAGGAATGTGCACCAGAGACAGAACACATGCGTTTCACACTGAGAGATTTAATATCTGGAGATCTGGGGGAGGGAACTGGGCCTGAAGAATGCCAAGTTGCACTTAAGAAAATTGTAGCAATTAATAATAATTAAGTGCCATCAAGTCGCAACCAACTCATGGCGACCTCTCATGGGGTTTTCAGGACAGGAGATGAGCAGAGGTAGTTCGCCATTGTCTCCCTTTGTATAGCAACCCTGGTCTTCCTTGGTGGTTTTCCATCCAAATACTAACCTTGACCTACCCTGCTTTGCTTTCAAGCTCTGACAAGCTAAGGATAGTCTGGGCTATTCAGGCTGCTAAGGCAAAAACTGGGGGCAAAATAGGAACAGTGATTTTACAAAGGACAGGAAGTGGAAGTTAGGGACCGTTTATACATTGCTGCCAATGGTTAAATGCTTTCCAAGTTCTGGGAAAACTGGCAAAAGGTTACCTGTGTGTTCCAGCATCATCTGTGTTTGCAGATCATGCATTTTCCTGTGCTGAACTTACTGTTAATCATCTACATCAAAGACGGACACCAGAGCACGTTAACACACATTAATTTTTCTTAAGAAAAACCATTAACAGAGTTGATCATACGAAGGCTAGATTTTGAGTGAATAGTTTAAAGGATGAAATGTGTAATAGTTTAAAAGGGTCTGCTTCATTCAATACTGTTCACATCCATAAATTATTGGAGTGTTTCTACATTATGTAGGAAACTGAACACACAAAAAGAAAACTAGCTGTTGGATACAAGGGAGATTTGTAGGGGGAGGCATGAAAGGGAATGGAGTTGGATAAAGTAGCTAAGGAGATCAAACTTCAGAAAACAGCCGGAGCTGTTTTGTCACAAGGAAGTTGAGGCTGAAGGAACAGTAGCTTGCCGACGGCTACCGACTGAGCTCATTTGATATGAACCAGGGGCACTCTTGCTTACAATGCACTCTTTCAGCTAGTGCGCTGAAGCCAGCTTTGCCTTTCTAAGCACATTAACCACAGAAGAACTGCAGAGGTTTCTTGCCTCTGTGATGAGAGGCCCGTTCAGATGGATTTGCACACTCGCCAGAATTTACAGCAGCCTCCCCAGCCATACCTCCAGACCCTCCAAATGTCCTGGGTGAAAGACCCTCTCTGTGCACCTGTGAAACCACAATGCTCACAGCAAGGATTTCGCAATGCCGTGAGAATTTATTCCGCAAAGGCAGATGCTTGGTGCATTAATAAAAAGACCCTCATTGTGACTTTAAAAACACCAAATTTGTTTAATCCCACAATGGCTCTAGCTATAAAATAGCCATAACCAATTAGCCAAATTGCCTTATTTATTAATGATAGCTTGGGGAGTTATGAATATAAAATGGCAATAGGAATATAGCATGGATCATGACCTGTGTATACTGGAGTCAGAATTCCCAAGAACCCAGGAATAGACACAGAGACTGGGTAGCTAAAATAATTATTTCTTTATTAAATATTCTCAAGCATACAAACAATAATCAAGCACTCACACACACAATACAGAACTAAGAAAGCAGAGGTGATTGATAGTGAATAGAGGGGTCAGTTATGGGGTGATACAACCTGTCCAGATGTGCAGGGGTCCATGGAGATGAGGTTATGGCCCAAACCAAAGGTTTATGGGTGAACTGCCAGTTGGCATTAGGGGCAGACACACAGAATCTGAGGCCATGTGCTCTGATGGATATAGACATTGGAAAACAATGCAGACCAATGGGCAGCCTTGGGGGCTGGTCTCAAGTGAGAACAGTAGATTTTCTAGACCAAAAAGGAGTCCATGGAGGTGTGGTGCCAGGCGGAGCATAATTCAGGTGTGACCAATGAGCTTCCAGAGGGGCAGAGTCTAGTTTAACTATAGCTATGATGGGATTAAGCCAGGTGCTGAATGACTGTACTGGGGCTAGCTGAGTGGATTTTACTGATGGTTCTACCAAGTCAGTTGAATAGGATCCCAGATAATGACAAAAGATGGGAGATGGGTCCCTGATTAGCATCAGGAAGGATCATTAATAATTTGAATGTTTGATTGGTTTATCTTGGTATTCTGAGGGATGGAGCAAGGAAGGACAAATATTGAGACAAAGAATTCCCACATAGACATGGGATCACACAAAAGGGCTGGGTGAGGAACTTGAGACAGGAGAGCTAGTCGCCAGGTGGCCTCTGAATAGCCTCTAGAAATGCAGATGTTTTACCTGGTGGAAGTGCCATTGTTCCATATGCATATCTTCCTGGGTGTGGGAGAAGACTGGAGGTTTGCTCTGAGGTTTGCCCTGTTGCCACCTGAAAATGGAGACCGTGTTTCCAGAGCTATGGCTTGCTTTGTGTTTCAGAACCAGGAGCGTCTTCCTTGGCCTGAGTTTTGTGGGTCTCTGGTTCAGGTTAGAAAGTGGGGTGCCCCTGCTATTGGAGCTACCTGCGAGTATAGGCAGTGGCTCTGACAACACTGCTGTTGGGGAAATGTAGACTTACTGATGGCTACAAGTACATTTCTCCAAGTATAAGTACGTTTTCCCAGGAGGACAAATAGTGGCTTCCCAAAGTCATTTTGGGTCAAGAAAATAGTGTGTCTATGTGAGGTTCCCCCTCTGTACATATGTCACAGTCCCAATCTGCATCAGGCCCATGCATACCTGGAATTCAGTTCCAAGCATGTAACTCCAAGCACATGCCTGATCCAAAGACTTCATGGCAGCCACAGGGGGCCCCATGGCTCACTGGCAGAGCATCTGCTTGGCACGCAGAAGGTCCCAGGTTCAATCGCCAGCATTTCCAGTTAAAAGGACTGGTCTGAGTAGACAATACTGACTTTGATAGACCGATGGCCTGATTCAGTAGAAGGCAGTTTCATGTGTCACTTGTGAATCAGCCCTCAGCATTGCAAAGGATTGTAACAAACCTCTGAAACAGAAAGCAGCTTCTGTCTGCTGATGCTGCCGTGCTGCAAATCCCTGCAAGGTTGCCCAAAGCTATTGCTGAAAAGTTTAAGAGACAAATACGAAGAACTCTGCCAACATCTCTGCAGCTATTCACAGCAGCTGCGTTGAAGCAAAATTTTCCTTTGCCTGTGCCCTGTGTAGAAGCAAGGGAGTAGAACCGATGCCACAGGGTTCAAAATATGGGCCCTTTTAAAAACAAGTTGCTGATCTGAATTAAGTTTTAGATTTATCTTTCACTGTGTATACACAGTTTGGTGTAGTGGTTAAGAGTGCGGACTCTAATCTGGGAGAACCGGGTTTGATTCCCCACTCCTCCACATGCAGCTGCTGGTGTGACCTTGGGTCAGTCACAAGTTCTCTCAGAGCTATTATCTCAGGAGCAGTCCTCGAAAGAGCTCTCTCAGCCCGACCTGCCTCACAAGGTGTCTTATGTGGGGAGGGGAAGGGAAAGGGATTGTAAACTGCTCTGAGATTTCTTCGGGTAGTGAAGGGCGGGTATAATAATAGTAATAATAATAATACTTTCAATTTATTAATAGCTTTCCCCAGTGGGCTCAAAGCGATGTACAGTTACACATTTTAGACAGGGGACTAATAATGTTCATAGGGGATGGGGAAGACAACATATATTCATTTAATTGCACACGCTGTCACTGCAGCGTGTAAACGTCTTCTGGCTTGGCTCAGTCATTTTCCGAACGGCTGCTTGTCGACGAGGCTTCAGGACCTCCTCCTCCTCTTACCTTGACCTTCAAACTGAGGCTTGGGGGGGGGCTCTGCCATCCACTTTATTTATTTATATTTTATCCCGCCCTCCCCACGAACGGGCTCAGGGCGGCTTACATTCATTGGTAGAAGGTACTATAAATCACATTAACAATTAAAACAATTTAAAACAATCAAATAATCACAGTGCTACCAGTCATAACCATTCTTCATTGATAAGGTGGCATATCGAATGATGTCACAGACACGATTTCCAGCTCAGTGAACTTCCGGCATTGCACGATGGTATAACTGATCCCCAGACCAGGGCCGACCCACTACACAGATGTTGGTGGTAATGGTGGGCGGCTCCTAATTGAAAGCCTGGTGGAAGAGCTTGCAGACTTTCCCTGTCTGTGGTACATTCTTTCTCAATGCTAGAGGCAGGGCTCTTTTTGTAGAAAAAAACCAGAAGGAACTCATTAGCATAATAGGCCACACCCAACAGCAAAACCCATTAGAATATTAGGCCACACCCTGACACTGACAGCACCGCTCATTAGCACATTAGGCCACACCGCCATGTTACCAGAAGTGTGGTCATCCAGCCACACTCACCTTTCCCTTCTTATTCTGTTTACCTTGTTTGTTGTCAAAACCCAGGGCTTTTTTTTGTAGCAGGAACTCCTTTGCATGTTAGGCCACAGACTCCTAATGTAGCTAATCCTAATGAGTTTCTGCTATTGGGTGTGGCCTATTATGCTAATGAGTTCCTGCTGGGCGTGGCCAACTCGGGAGCCAGCCGGAACTCCGTTCCTGTGCGTTCCTGCCCAAAAAGAGCCCTGGCCCATATTTCTGGAAATAGCTCAGTACAATCACATTAGCAAGCCATCAAGATAGGAACACACCCATTTTTAAGGTCCTGCCCATACTGGCGCCATTATCCTGTCAGCCCCTTGAGGCCACCATTTTCTTGCCTGTGCTTTCTGTGAGTTTAAAAAATATATCAGTAATTAGCTGTTGTAGATTTTCCGGGTTGTATGGCCATGGTCTTGGCATTGTAGGACCTGATGTTTCACCAGTTGCTGTGACTGGCATCCTCAGAGGTATAACACAGAAAGATGGAGTACTCTCCATCTCCTTCGACAGCATAATATCAGTAATTGCTACAACAGTAGCACTTTATTGCCACCATCTACCATGCCTCTGAATTTCCTTCACAATACTGATGTAAAAACTTGCAGTCTGGTTGTGCAGCTGGGGGATATGCAGGGAAAATGGCTGACATCAGAAAGTGCGCACAAAAATACCATGTGGATGCTTCATTGTCGGCATAAATGCCATTGTATCTGTGGCAGTGATGACAGAGAAATGGAGACTCTTTGCCCTGTGGATGCAGCCAAGAGCTACAATTATGTCACAGTAATTCCTGTATATGTTCATTCATATTTTAGAAAAAGAAGTGGGAGGGGGGGATTCTATTTCCAGCACTATAATAAAGTGACTAAAACTATTTTACTGAGTGCTTTACTATGATCAAAATATGAGATTATAGTCTGACTTTAAACTATAATAAACTTGACAGAATAGAGGCAATGCAATCCCTGTTACACTTTGAAAACCTGGACTCATTCCAACATGGCAACATGTTTTACACCTTGACAGCAAAGGAGTATCCTCATTGTACAGGAAATATGAATAATGCAGGACTTTCCCTTGCCACTTCTGTTTCAGGTTAGCAAATCTGGGCTGCTTTTGTTGAATAAAGGTCTAATTTGTACCGGGGGGGAGAGAGAGAGAGAGAGAGAGAGAGAGAGAGAGAGAGAGAGAGAGAGAGCGCACTTGGTGTGATGTAGAGGTGAGAAGACCGAGGCATTAATTGTGAAGATCCCTGTGTCTCTATACATCTCTGCTATGAATTCACTACCAGTGCAATTCTAGGCACGAGTACATTGTTCAAAGCTCATTGTTGTGTGGAGAGGAAGGGAAAGTGATTGTAAGCCGCTCCTAGACTCCGTTGGGTAGTGAAGGGCGGGGTAGCTCTTCTTCTCCTCATTGATTTCAATGGACTTTAAAGGGCAATCAAACAAATAAATAAATGGACTTCAATGAACATAAAGTGTAATCCTAAACAGAGTCACATCCATTGACTTCAAGTACAATCCTAAAAGGAATTACACCATTCAAGCCCGCATGGTCAAAGCAATGGTATTCCCAGTAGTTATGTATGGCTGCGAGAGTTGGACTATAAGGAAGGCCGAGCTCCGAAGAATAGATTCTTTTGAACTATGGTGCTGGAGAAGACTCTTGAGAGTCCCTTGGACTGCAAGAAGTTCAAATCAGTCAATCCTAAAAGAAATCAACCCTGACTGTTCCCTGGAAGGCCAGATATTGAAACTGAAGCTCAAATACTTTGGCCACCCAATGAGAAGGGAGCACTCACTGGAGAAGATCCTGATGCTGGGAAAGATTGAAGGTCAAAGAAGACGGGGACGGCAAAGGATGAGATGGTTAGACAGTGTCATAGATGCAACGAACATGAAGTTGAGCAAACTTCAGAGGACGGCGGAAGACCTGGCGTGATCTGGTCCATGGGGTCGCGAAGAGTCGGACTCGACTGTGCGACTGAGCAACAACAACAACAATACCCAGTGCATTCAGTAGATAAAGTGCAGCCCTAAACAGAGTTACATCCATTGACTTGAAAAGACTTATAGTGCAATCCAAAAAAGTTACGCCTTCTCAGCCCATTGCCTCCACTGGATTTAAAGCACAATTGTAAACAGAATCATGCTATTCTAAAACCACTGACTTCCATGGATTTATGATGCATTCCTAAACACAGTCATGCTTGACATCTGCTTGCTTGAGACGACCTGGAGCAGACCTGGGTTTGGACTTAGGAGCAGTGTATGGTGTAGCTGAGCCTCTGAGTTACATATCTGCAGACAAGGGAAGAAAATAAGAGAAGCAGAGTAGCTCCCTTCCATGCCCATTGACATATCTTCTGCATAATGGTTCCTATGCCTCCTCCCCTTCTCCTGCTGCCATATTGTACACAACCGAGTAAATTCTTTGAGTCTCTTCTCTCTAAAATGGGTGTTTCTCATTTCATAAACACAGGGAAATTTATTGCGGGTAATGGAGCATTGAGCTCTTTCCATGCTAATGGATGACTTTAAATGCACAGAAGGATTTATTAAATAAGTCGAGCATGAACGTCAAAGAGGAGAAGATTACGGTGAATTAAAAACAATTACACTCTTAAACAAGGAGGCAGAAGAATTTTAAAAGGCATCTTGAAAGTTATTTAAATCTGTTTAAACGTGTGTGGTTAGAAAAGGTTAGGGGAAGGATCAATTTCAACACATGATTCGCCAAGTCAAGTTTCAGAAAGAAAATTGCTGACAGTGCTTTTTATGGGTCTTAAGAGGCGGGGTGGGTTGTTCTGGCCTAGCCGGAGCAATTTAGGAAGCCTATGATGTCCTTTAGCTAAAAGACGGCCACCTTCAGAGTTCAGAGGAGCCAAGTCGTATCTTCTGGGGGAGGTATTTTTGTATTTTATATATATATGTGTGTGTGTGTGCACCTGGAAGTACCTTTCTCCCTTTCTCACAATACCAGAACTCATGGGCACTCAGTGAAATTGCTGAGCAGTCGGGTTAGAACAGATAAAAGGAAGTCCGTCTTCACCCAAAGAGTGATTAACACATGGGATTCACTGCCACAGGAGGTGGTGGCAGCTACAAGCATGGACAGCTTCAAGAGGAAATTAGATAAGCATATGGAGCAGAGGTCCATCAGTGGCTATAGATAGGTATAGATAGGAACTCTCAGGCTGGGGCAAGTGATGCTCTGTATTCTTGGTGAGGGGGTAGCAGTGGGAGGGCTTCTAGTGTCCTGGCCCCACTGCTGGACCTCCTGATGGCACCTGGTATTTTTGGCCACTGTGTGACAGAGTGTTGGACTAGATGGGCCATTGGCCTGATCCAACATTGGCTTCTCTTATGTTACTTATCTTATGGCGACATGTGGTGACTGACCCCTACTGGGGGCCTGGAGGATATTCAGAGGAGTGGGTGAATAAAGCCTGCCCCTGTCCTCCCGACTGCTGGTATTCCTTGGAGGTCTCCCATCCAAGCACTTGCCAGAGTCGACCCTGCTTAGCTTCTGAGGTCTGACAAGACTGGGCTTGCCGGGGCTATCCACGCTGGGGCACCAAGTCATATCTTGATGGGTCACAGGGCAGAGCTAAGGTGGAGTCCTAGAGTTGCCAGCTCTGGGTTGAGAAATACCTGGAGATTTCAAGAGTAGAGCCTGGAGAGGGTGGGGCTTGGGGAGGGGAGGGGCCTCAGCATGGTACCATGCCATAGAGTCCACCCTTCAAAGCAGCCATTTTCTCCAGGAGAGCTGATCTCTGCCAGCTGGAGATCAGCTGTAAAAGTAGGAGATCCCCAGGCCCCACCTGGAGGCTGGCAACCCAATAGTGGGTCATGAGTGTAGTAAGGTCACAAGGCCATGAATGGCATCCAGTGGAACACGGGCAGAACTGAGTCAGCTCGAGTTGCCAACTCCAGGCTCGGAAATACCTTAAGATTTTTTTTTTGGGGGGGGGACACACCTGGGGAGGAGGGGAGCTGGGAAGGCGATGGAGTTCAGCTGGCTATAATGCCACAGAGCCCATCCTCCAAAGCAGCTGTGCTCTGCAGGGGAACTGAAGTCTGTAGTTTGGAGATGGGTTGTAATTTTCGGAGACCTCCGTGCCCAATCTGGAGGCTTGGCAAGCTTAAAGTCAGCATGATGGGTTATGGAGGAACACACACAGGTCAGGATTGGATGAGTCATGGGCAGAACCTGGTGGGTCAAAGTCAGAGTAAATGGGGGGGGGAAACAATACCACACCCCCTTGAGCAGACCAATTGTCTCAGCTGCATTTGGATTTCTTTAGACCTTAATATTGCTCGTCTTGCACATTTTTATCTCCTCCTGCTTCCCAGGAACTCAGAGCATCACACATTACTGTTTCCATTTATATCCTCAGAACAACCTTGTCAGGTAGGTTAATCAGTTGAGGACACGTGACTAGCCCAAGGTCTCCCCACAAACTTCATAAGTGGGTAGAGAAGAGATGTGAGTTTCCTAAATCCTTGTCTGCCACTCTGACCACTGAACCACAGCTTAATCTGATAGACAGTGCTTTCGTTTTGATGGGAAAGCGATCGTTGGTTGGAAACCCTACCTGTAGATTTCTACACCTGCATCAAATAAGGCAGAAGATCTTTTGCGTCATTCTTATTATTGATAATGGTTTTTTTATTCTAGCCTTGCCTTGTCTCCCAAAGCAGCTCCTGTCAGTTAAAGCTGGATATGCCAAGCTGTGTGGCAAATGTTGTATGTTTAAGATGCAGGCCCTGCCTTCGTGTTTGCTATAACACAAGACACAGGAGAGGAAAGGGAGTGGAAGGGAAAAGGAGTGGAAGGGAAAGGGAAAGGGGTGAAATTGGCAGGACAAATCCAGAAGGGTGTGTGTGTTACTGTATTGCTACAACACACTATGGTTGCTAAGCAATTCCCGAGTCACGTGTGCTGTGGTGTGGTAACTGCTTGGCAAATATATTTGCAGGGAAGCTGCTGTCCGCATGACAGGGTTGTTCACTTGAATTGTGCCCGATATGAGTGTGACCATTTTGATCACTTAGTTGCAAACAAAAAAAAAAGTAGGGTTGAGAGGAGGTGACATGGTAAAGATTCCTATATTTTTATTCATTTAAAACATTTTAACGCCACCTTTCCACCCAGCTCAGTATCCTCAAGGTGGAGACCAGTCGAAACATTAAAGCAAATTTTAAAATGCATATATATGGAGCCAGTGTGGTGTAGTGGTTAAGAGTGGTGGACTCTAATCTGGAGAACCAGGTTTGATTCCCCACTCCTCCTCCACATTGAAGCCTGCTGGGAGACCTTGGGCCAGTCATGGTTCTCTCAGGACTCTTTCAGCCCAACCTGCCTCACAAGATGACTGTTGTGGGGAAAGGAAGGAAAGGCGATTGTAATTGTTACAGTCTTTGACCAGTACACAACAATTTAAAAGACAAATAGAAGAATTCCCGATACTATCCTAGCTGGTTATGAGCCATGTAAAGAGTTGTTTTCATACCCCACTTGACAAAAAACACAAACCCATAAACAAAATGGGAAAGAAGGCGACTGAGGGAAAACGAAAAGAAACAGAAAACTCTTCATCTGCTGGCAGAAGAGAGTGACTGAGGGGAGAAATGAATACCCCTGAGGAGGTATGTCAATAATCTTGGCACCATGACTAGGGTTGCCAACTTCCAGGTCAGGTTTGGCGTTCTCCCAGCATTACAACTGTTCTCCAGGCTACACAGATCAGTTCTGCTGGAAGTTCCAGAGGCGATGTCCCCTGTCTCAGACCTCCAGACTGAGTGGCAAGAGAGGCTAGATAGCTAGACAGGCAGACTGACCTTTCTTCCTGTATCTACTCTTCTGTCACTGTCCTCTTTGATATGCAGATTGTGCTCTCAGGGATCAACTTTCCTTTTCCTGCTTCTCTCTCACTCTGAATGAAGACTTGCTGTCGACCTGCACACACCAAGCGAGGGACATGCTGTCCTCTCTTGGCACCATGAGGCAGATGGGCCTCTCGCCATCCGCCTTCATCCTTTAGCTAGTAAATTAGTAATCCAGTAATCTCTCCTCACAGAGCTGCGGTGGCTCAAGTGGTTAAGATGCTGAACTGCAGGCTGTGCAAGGTCGGTAGTTCAGCGGTTCAAGACCCGGGTGCCGCAAAACGGAGTGCGTCGGCATTTGTAGCTTTATTTAAGCACTCTGCTAACTAACAGTGACTGGACTAACCACACCAGTCAATCTCAATAGTTCCCCCAGGAAAAAATGGCTGCTTCAGAGGGCGGACTCCATGGTATATCATAGGTTCTATGTGAAATCCCTCCACAAATTCTCCCCTTCTGCAAACACTGTCCCCTAATCTCCAGGAATTTCTCAGGCTGGAGTTGGCAACCCTATCCATGACTTTAAAAGACACCTGAAGCAGGCTCCCCAAGATAACCATTATGGTTGGGTAGGTTTATTTATTTTTTATTTATTTATTTCTTCGGCTTGCTACCCCGCTCTAACTCCCGAAGGGGTCTCTGAGCGGCTACAGTTATTCATTATCCCTATCCGATGGCCACAATTCTTAGTGGTGGGGACATCTCTACCGGCACTCTGGGGGCGAGGCAAGTCCATTGATTAGCATATGCAGATGTCAGTGCAGAGGGAGATGCTGCAGCTGGGTAAGTCCAATATCTCACACCTTCCAGGGTCGCTGCCTAGGCATAATTATGAGGCCTGCCTGTCTGGGATCCATCTTGTTTATGAGTCAGGTCTGCCTGGCATATGAACTCCTGGGGAGCTGTAAAATGGGGGTGTTCTCCTCCATAAATGACCCCCACGATAGGGGAGGGTGCCCCCTACCATCTAAGGTAGATTCCCATTTATCTACTTGCACTTATTTTGATATTAATGGCGCTTTCAAAACCGCTGGGTTAGCAGGAGCTGGGACGAGGGCCAGGTGCTCAATCTGGCCGCGGCGGGTATTGAACAGCCATACAGCTGTTCGTAGATGTTATTAGTAGCAGGCGATTAACTGCCTGCACCACATGGGAGTAAGCAATAAGGAGTAGAAGAGTGTAGGAGCTACTCAGAGTTTCAGTGCAATAGCTGCTACATGGAGCGTGGACTCCATGTAGCTGCATTTTCAGTTGGCTATCATAGGTAAATCTAGCCTAACTGCAGGGCCAGAAGACTGACACCTGAAGTACAGAATATGACAGATATCCACCACAGAAACTGGCACTAGAAATCATCATATTTCCAGCCATTTTTTGCTCCGTAACTTCCGTGTGCACGAAGGTGGCATTAGAGGTATTGTCACTGCTGGCTCCCTTTTAAAGGTGATTGAGTCTACTTTGCAACCAAGAGGTTGATGACTGTAATGCTCTAGGCATCTGGGAAGTGAATAGAAAATGTCAAGCACTGACAGAGATGAAATAAACCTTTTGCGGGTGACTTATCAGGTGTGGGATGAAGACAAGTAACAGAGCACCATTGCACTTCATTTAAAGTGCATCTGCTGTTTTCAGACAAATTGTATTAGCATGCCAGTGTTTCCTCTGACTCCTTTCCACCAAAAAATAAATAAATAAATCAAGATCTGGGATTTGAAGGGCACTGGTTGACTTCACCTCTCAAATGCACTTATGTCCCCACAAGGTTATTGGAAACAAACAGGATCAAACAAAATTGGCACCGCTGGAACTTACCCGTTTCCGTACACCAGGGGCCTTTTCAAACATTGCTGTTTTTAGGCTGTACACCTCTGAATTCTTCTTTTGTTTTCCTTGGAAAGTCATGGACCATACAGGCTCAGAGAACTATGCCATTCATTCTTGTGTGTACATTCAGCAATAGCTGAGACTGGACTTGGGCACATCACCAGATATGCATATTATAGAAATTGTTTGCTAGGTATGCAAAATCAAGCAACTTAATGGTTGCACTGTCTGCCAGTTACTTAGTACCTGCTAATGACAACTGGTTGGGAAGCTGGAGAGGGAAAGCATTGGTACCTACAGACTTACATCTGGCCCCTGAAAGACTGGACTAACAAGAGGACATGAGAAATTTCCCCTTATTTTTAGAAGCTAGTTAAAAGTCTAGGAAGCAGAATGTCTAGACAAGGCACATAAGTTAGCATTCATTGCTATACTGGTGCGTCTCCTTAACCAAGGATCTCAGAAAAGCAAAAGCCTAGCTTCGATTGGTCGGGAGATGGTGCATTCAAAAACTGTGCCATTTCCCTCTTATTGGTCAACGCATGGATGTGGTAAACAAAGGAGGAGATTACCGCTTCTCTTAAATGTCAATCATAGCTCATTGGCTAGAACAATGGAAGGTAGGATTGAACTTGTTTTTCACTAATCAGTTGTATAGAATATGGCCTTGTATCTCTGGATTTACAAGGACAAACTTTTAAAAAACAAAACAATGAAAGTCAGGAATCCATGTCAGGTAATGTTCTGTGGGATAGATGCAGTGGAGGAAAAGGAAAAAAGGTAGATTATGGCCAGGGTGCAGGGGAAAGTGTTGGAAAAAAAAACAATGAAAGTCAGGAATCCATGTCAGCTAATGTTCTGTGGGATAGATGAGGCTGCAGTGGAGGAAAAGGAAAAAAGGCAGATTATGGCTAGGGTGCTGGGGAAAGTGTTGGAAAAGACAATGCCTGGTATACAAAGAAGAAGAAGATGCTGCAGGGGGCACCAAGAAGACAATTAGGATAGTGGGGTCAGCACCTCCTCTCCTGCTAAGAGACATTCCTTGCCTGTCTCCAGATTGCTGCTTTTAGGGCAATTTCCTCCTTCTTCTCGGAAGTTCCACACTCCGTCTCCCCTCTCTCTCAGCTAGAGATGTAGTTAGGAACCTACTTCTGTCTCTCCACTTTCCTATCAAGTGTTTCAGTGTTTGAGTGAGCGACTCAGCATGGACATTAGAGGCGCTGCATCACTCTAATTTTCTTTGGTGTTTCCTTGAATGGAATGCCTCTTTTTGTCTTAACCTGGGAGCTGCCCTCTACCCTCTCCTCTGTCACTTTGTCCCCTCTCTATATATAACCTTCCATGAACACACACGTCTCTGCAGGTCTCTCCTGTAGATACAATGCCCTCATCATTCTCCCACACACATGATGCCGAACAAGCTGGCCATTTGTGAAAGAAAGAAGCTAGTTTGGTGTAGTGGTTAAGAGTGCAGACTCTAATCTGAGAGGTCCAGGTTTGATTCCCCACTCCTCCACATGTAGCTGCTGGTGTGGCCTTGGGTCAGTCATAAATTCTTTCAGAGCTGTTCTCTCAAGGGCAGTTCTCTTAGAGCTCTCTCAGCCCCACCTACCTCACAGGGTGTCTTATGTGGGGAGGGGAAGGGAAAGGGACTGTCAACTGCTCTGAGACTCCTTTGGGTAGTGAAGGGTGGGGTATAAATCCAATCTCCTCCTCCTCCTTTTAGATTAGGCTTCTCTCTCCTTTTGACTGCAATCAGAATGTCAACTGGATCTCCTTGAATAAATGTAAATTTACCTTTCTTGCAATATACTTCTTGGGAGATTTATTTCCTGCATTCAGTGTCACGCTCATGACTGAGCAAAACTCTGCAATATTAACCAAATTTCCCAATAGTTAGTTCCTAAATAAATCTTTATCTACTTTTTAATCAGGTTGTGCACGTGTTAATTACTCTGCCAACAGTGGGGTTAAGTTCTTCCCAGCCTAAGAAACATAGGCACAGTAGGGAAACCTGTTTCCCCTGACCCCCAAATGAGCCTAAAGATATTTATGATTGGAGAAAGAGCATGGGGGGGGGATTTAATGGGGTTTCATCAGTGGTGTGGCCCCCCACTTCAAGGTTGCTTGTCAAGATCAAATTATATGGCTGGGGAACTCCAAACTCACGTATAGTTTGATTCTAAGATTTCCAGAGCTGAAAAGTATACAACATGCCCATTGGATTGATAATGGTCATTGTTTGCTTTTTTAATACAGACCAGCTTTCTCCCTTCACCAGATGGTAGCCAAGCAACGCAACTCTAAAGAATCAAGGAAGAATCAGCTTGTTGAAACAGCCCCGAATGTGCAAGGACAGCCTGCTGGCCCCCAACACTCCAGATCTTGAAGGTCTTATTTTGGTCATCAGAGGTACTGTGCAAGTGTTAATGAGTGAATTCATCCCTGAAAGGTGCAAATATCTCTCTCCGCAGAGGGAGTTTTGGATTGGCAAGTGGCTTCTCGAGTGTCGGAAACTGTGAAAAAGTCGAGCCATAAGCCTGGAAGCCATCTGCCCCAAGTTCATTTCCCAGGCCTTAATGCTGTTTCGGGACGTGCCGACACAAGGAGAGGACCAGAAGTTGCTTGAGATTGGCTGGGGTGCTTTAGTGGTGGTGTTTTTGGGAGGTGGGACCTGTCGTATTAAGTCTGGGAGATGACGGGCCCTGCCAAACAGACTCCCATTAAGCCCTTCCTAGTGCAAACCAGTGTTTGTTTTGTTTTTGTCTTTTTAAGCAGTGTTTTCTGAGAGTGACTTTCTGATCGATAATGGGTTGGATCCAGTGCAGGGCTGCTGAAGGTACAAGGATGTTTTCCTATGGAGCACAACTTTATCAGCTCTCCCCCACAGCCCCTGCAAGTCCTTTTGGGGGGGGGATGTCCTGTCATCATCAGGAGGGAAATCTCGTGGTCATTTTGGGCTGCCCCAGGAGGGGAGAGCCAAGAAAGACACACTGCATGGGCAGGAGTCCTTGTGCCCACAGAAACACTGTGCCAGATCCGACCTGATATGCTGCGTATAGTAACAGCTTCAATAAATTGCTATCACATCTTCTGTAGGTAAAGTTCCCAGCTTGCAAAGGGGTGTGGCACTTGGAGTCAAACGACAAAGCAGAAGGGGGAGGGTCTGAACCCACCAATGCCAGACTGCTCTTGTGATCCCGATGGGTTACTCAGGCATCCATCACTGATCTTGCAAAACACAGTGGATTTCAGACGGGTTATGCCCCAGGTCAATTTCCTTTCAATCAAATGCTCCCCAGTTAATTTCCAGCTGTGCTGACTGTTTCCCCCAAAGCAAGAAGCCCTCTTTTCTCACCCAAATCACTCCTAGTTCTCTCTCCCCTTCAAGCCCCGCCTGCAGCCTGTGGCCCACTCTGCTGTCTCTGGTCTCTGCCACCTCTGTGCCTCCTTATTCTCCTGCATGTGTGAACCAGACCCAATTTATTATTCTTCCCTCCCCCCCCCTTTCTCACCCTGGCAATCCCTCCAGAGGGAGCCAGCCAGGCCTCTTTCTCTTCGGTTGCTAGGCAACACACACTGGCGGCAGAAACTCTCTTTCTCCGCCCCCCCCAGCATTTTAGACTTCATTTGCAATGATTCATATTTTCAAGTTATCTGATTGCCACACATACATGCTCATGAGAAAGTGTCCGAAGCAGGCCCGTAGCCAGGATTTTTTTTTTAATTCAGGGGGCCTTTAAATGTCAGGGGGCACCCCGTGCAGACAACCCCCTGAGGGAGCACCACAAATTTAAAAATTGGAAGTCGGGGGGAGGGGGCTGGACTGGACGGGAAGTCAGGGGGGCCTTGGTAGTAAGTCGGTGGGCCGGGCCCCAAGATGCCCCCACTGTAGCTACAGGCCTGGTCCAAAGTGTCCCTCTTCTCTATTCCCCCTGCCCTTCTATATGCTAAGCTATGCAACACCTGTAATGTATTGGAAAGGCTTGCATGAATCACCTCATTCACCTCCCATGTTAAGCTTGAGCCGGACGAAGGCTCCACAGGACTACATTCCTATTGGTCGCTTTGCAATAGCGACCAATCAGAACTGTTACAGTTCCCTGTGAGGGAAAGACTCTCATTGGACGTTATCCACACAACCTCATTGGTTGTTTATTGTAAATAGGCGTGGCTATGTTAGCCCGGGAATGTTTAAAAGGAGCCTAGCTCCCAATGTTAAACTGTTCTGGTTATGAATGCGTTTGAGTGCTTGTTCGTTACTTCAATAAAGCTGAATCACTTTCAATTGCCTGAGGCCCCACTTTATTTTCATAGGACACAGGGTTGCCAACTGACCACCCCCCAGCCTCTGCCACGGCTCACTCCTCTATGGCCTTTCCCCACCATTTGATCTTCAAACATCAGTGCTGTTTGTGCTTTGTTTTATTTATTTATTAATCACATTTATACCCCGCCCTCCCCGCAATGCAGGCTCAGGGCTGCAATCTAAGAAGACTAAGGGTGCAATCCTAAGAATACTTTGCTGGGGAAGAAGCCCCTCTGAATGGTTCTGAGTAGACCTACTTAGGGTGGCTCTCTTTGGTCCTATGGAGAGTACCTCCCCACTAGCCCAATTGGTTTCTACGGGTTTAAGACTGTAGCTATTCTGTACAGGACTGCACTGTTATAGACCAGTTTGCAAGTTTAACAAAGTTTCTCGATGACTTCCAGTGGGTGGATCGGCGGTGGCAGTCGCTCTCCTCGATGTCTGAGGAGGCGACTAGCACACCCTCGGCTTGGAGGGGTGCCACCTCAAGTGGCACCTCCATGGAGCCCCGGTGAAGGGTTCCAGGCCAGGGGGCTTTTGAGGGTTAGCCTCTTTGACGGCTAGATGCCGGAGAATAGAGGCTTCCCTCCGCCCCGAAGGTCCAGCCGGCTGGGTGACCTTAAGGTA
>NW_015162500.1:97136-110003 GCF_001447785.1 Gekko japonicus
CCAGTAATGCAGCAACTCGGTGGGATTAACCAGCAATTGGCCACACTGAACCAAAACTTTGCTCTGCAGCAGCGCTAGCTGGCAGAAACAGAGAAGAAAGTGGAGCATGCAACTGTGAAAATTACAGAGATGGATATCACAAATAAGAAGATGAAGAAAAGAGTGACGGATGTGGAAACAGTACAAAAACTTCAGGAAACACGTGTGTTACAGCTTCAAATGGAAAAAGCTAACATGACTCTCAGATTTCAGGGGGTGCCTGAAAAGGAAAAAGAAGATTTAAAGAAGACTCTGGGAGAGATTATCGCTCCAGCAACAGGTATTTCAGCGGATGAAATAGTAAAAGACATGGAGGCTGCTTATAGGGCATACTCCAATTATATTAGGAGAAATGACCTGCCTGGAGAGGTTGTGGTGAGATTTGCAAGAAGACAGACCAGAGATGTGGTATTAAAGGCAACTTCGGCAAATCCACTGAAAATTGGGAACACAATCATAAAGACTTTAAAGGATATCCCATTTGAAATCCGTCAAAGGAGGAAAGGTTACAAGGAACTAATCTCATTTCTCCAAACTAGTGGAATTCAGTACAGGTGGGCAATTCCTGAATGTGTACTTTTTAAAGTCAACGATAAAACAGAGAAGATTGACTCCATCTTTAAAGCTAAGGAATTTTTGAGACATCAGCTTGGGCCAGAGGAAGAACTTAAAGATAAAGAAACCAAGTCAAGTGACTCTGCTACTTCGTGAGCGGACGAGGACTCTGTCGGGGAAGCAGGTGCGGGAGCGGGAGCAACGAAAACTGTGTATGACTTTAGGGATAGAAAACCGAAGTAAGGGCACAAGGACTCTGTAAATTGCTCTTTGAAATAAAGAAGAGGCTCAAGAAGTACTCTCACAAAGATTAACTCACTAATATAGAAGCTGTGTTAAACAAGAACTTCACAAGTATATTGTATCACTAACACTTGTCTTACTAACATTTAGATTAACATGGAAAGGATCTCCTACTCTTGGGTTTTTAGTTAGTGTGGGTATCTTTCCTTTATCCTTAGTTGTAGTCCCCCCTCCTATATTTTTCGTTGTAGTTAATAGTGTTATGAAAAATAATAAAAAATACCCTCTCAGGGGTTTCAAAAAAAGAAAAGGAAAGAAAAATCGTCGCCTCAATGTCGGTGCTCACGTAAGTCTCTCAAAACAAAATCACTGCTTGTTTCCCCCCTTGCCCCTTCACTACTCTTATCTGTCCATTCGCATAAGAGGCATCCCTCTTTTGCGCTCCGCTTTTCCCATGGGGGGGGATAGTTCACTTTTAAAATGTTTCATTTATTTTGAACTCATGTTCATTGTTGGTCATTTCTCTGACCTCGCTCACAACATTCGATACTCCACTCGATCTCCAGCACTTGTCCCGGTCGAATCAGCTTGTATCCAAGGGGCACACAGTGGCAGGACCATCAGGGCGGAGGGAAGCCTTGATTCTCCAGCATCAAGCCGTCAAAGAGGCTACCCCTCAAAAGCCCTCTGGCCTGGAGCCTATCACAAAGGCTCCGTGGGGATGCCACTTGAGGTGGCACCCCTCCATACCGCTGGTGTGCTAATCGCTAATCCCCCGAGGTCTGGGGAGAGCGACCGCCATCGCTAATCCACAAACTGGAAGTCCAGATTTTTTTTCTGTCTGGATTCTGCCTTCCATGGATCCGTTTCAGACCAGATCCCAAACCATCCAGAGCTTGCCACAAAAGGAGATCAAGATCAAATCCCCTGGGGCATCCAGACACTGGTGCACATCAATGAGATCATGTCTGTGTGCCAAACCCTACCTTGAGGGAGCAGCCTGATGTCCGGATTCACGGCTATCCAGAGGGCATATAATATCTTTACGTCAAAATATTTCCAAAGCGGAACTGAGATGCTCAACTTACTTCTCTTTTTCTTCAAGAATTAAAAGATGTGCTTCTCGAAGACCTTTCCTTTTCTCTTTTTTTTTGGCGGTCTTGTCGAAAATAATGAAGACAGCCATTAATTCCAGACTCGCTTTCATTAACACAAGCTTCCCATCCCAGACCATATTGTTTTACGCTGATGACTCATTAGTTGAAACAAGCCCTTCCTGCCATCAGAGGTAAACTTCTGGTGACGTGCTCCCAAGTTCAAGACTTCTTGTTTTTCTGCTTGTCAGGCTGTTTCTCATCATCATTAGCTAAATGACACGCTTGATTCTGACTGCAGGGAAGGATACCTGAAGGACACAGAAAGAAAGAAAGAAAATGTTAGAGTGATTAAAACAAAGAGCCCAACTTAACCCATGTTCAAGCTTCGGGTGGACTTGGCCCACCCCTGTAGGAAAGCTCCCTAAGGGATGTTGCATTTGATGACACATCGGTTAGGTTCTCTCTGCAACATTTGTCCTGTACGTGAAAGGACCTTCTCTTTCCATGTGTCCCTGTGGGCCAGTGATGGTCATCAGGCAGCCTTCTGTTGGCTGTCTAATCGCTTAGGGTGTCCTGTTTTCAACAACCAGAGCCAGGGCCTTTTCCATCATTGCCCCAGCTCTGTGGAATGGAGTTGCCATAAGAAGTGACCCTTTGGGGTCCCTGGATATCTTCAGGGTGTGCTTCACGAAGGGCTATCATAGAGAGGATGGTATGGAGTTGTTTTCTGTTGCCCCTGAATGTCAGACCAGAACCAGTGGGTTGAAAATTTTGGCAAAACCTTAGGAACAACTTCCTGACAGTTAGAGCAGTTCCTCAGTGGAACGGGCTTCCTTGGGAGGTGGTGGGCTCTCTTTCTTTGGAGGTTTTCAAACAGAGGCTAGATGGCCACCTGACAGCAATGCTGATTCTGTGAACTTAGGCAGACCATAGATCCAGTTGGTCAGCCATGTTGGTCTGAAGCAGTACAACAAATTCAGAGTCCAATGGCACCTTTAAGACCAACAAAGGTTTATTCAAATTTGATAAAGTATGCGTGCACAAGAAAGTTCATACCTTGAATAAACCTTTGTTGGTCTTAAAGGTGCCACTGGACTCTAAATTTGTTAGGCAGATCATGAGAGGGAGGGCAGGAAGGGTTGCATCAGTGTTTAGTTCTTGTGGCCCTTTCTTACACGCCCAGGGAAATGCTGATCGCCACTTTGGGGTCAGGGAGCAATTTTTCTCCAGGCTAGCTTGACTGGAGATCTTGGAGGTTTTTTGTCATCTTCTGGGTGTGGGACAGAAGTCACTGGGGATGTGTGGGGGGAGGTATTTGTGAATTTCCTGCACTGTGGAGGGGGTTGGACTAGATGACCCTGAGGGTCCCTTCCAACTCTATAATTCTACGATTCTAAGTGCTGCCCATTTGCCAGGCCTTTTGAGGAGTGTTTAAATGGCAGGTACCTTTTAAAATGGGAGGGGGGATGGATTTGGGGCTTTTGGTTTTAGCTGGAGATGTTCCAACTATTATTGCCTTGAACCAGGAGGTGAAATCATAACTAAAATGTGAAACTGTAAATTAGACTTTTGTATCACTTAGAGTTTTCATGAAACTTAGTAACATTGAGAGACCTGTCTAAAGCAAATTTCTTCACTCTTCTTTTGTTGGCAGAGTCATTAACATAGCAAAGGTGCACCACCTAATTAAAGTGTAGATCCAGGTTTATTCAGGAATGAATGTGCTTGATAGTGAAGAGGAGAGACAGAGTCCTCGCTACATCACTAGCTGAGAAACAGAGAGAGAGAGAGGCTGGTTCTGCATCTGGTATTCACTCTACATTTTCTCAACACTGAGGAAAAGGTACAGCTCAAAACCACATTCAAATACCCCAGGCCAACACTGTACTGACTGCAGAGTCACCCCTGAAAAGCCATAAAACAACCATAAATCTATGCAGAGGGTGCCATAAAACCCGATGATCAAAGGAAGTGAAAGCAGCATGCATTGCAGAGGGGCATTTCTGTTCCAACGGGGGTTTGCTAAAACAACGGAAGGAAAAGCCAATGCAGAATCCCCTCTAGGTCTGCGATCTCACACACTAAACAATCCACTTTCAATGCATTTTCCAACTTTTACTGTGGTCCTTTCCACGTTTGCCCTGCACTCCGGATTTTCTCAGTGTTCAAGTCGAGGCAATTTAAGTCCACGGCAAAACAGCATCCAAATGACCTGGGGCTACAGTAGGCTGAAACCGGGCTGACTACTGAAGGGAGGGAATGTAATGCAGAATGGGGGAAACATCCGCAATAAAAAGAAGGTTGAACTCGGTTTTAGTGCAGAATTTGGGGGGTGGGGTATTAAAAAGAAGATTGAATTTGATTTTAGTGCAGAATTGCTTGGAGGATACTGTTGGCATATTGTATTATATGTATGCAAGATGACAGCCAATGATGCACACATGTCAGATTAAACTGATCTAGGTGATGCATTGAAAGTGGATTATTTTGTCTGGGTGATCACAGCCTTGGTGTGGAACTTCTGAGAAGAAGCAGGTTGTTGCCCTAAGAGTAGCAATCTGGAGACAAACAAGGAATGACACTTAACAGGAGAGAAGGTGCTGACCTCATTATCCTGTCTAATTGTCTTCCTGCTGCCCTATCTGCCTAAGGGGTGTGGGGTGCGGAAACTCTAAGGATCTGGAGAAGACAACTGATCCAACAGCCTCTGGGAGGATGTGGCAAAGATCACCAGGAGAATTTCATTCATCTTCAGGCATCCTAGTTCACTCACAGGCATTTGCCACGGACACACACATCCCTCTTATGCCTTCATATTTCTTGGCAATGGGACAACACAACGCAAATTGGGCATCCGTGATACATTTCACAGCATGACTAAAAATATGGTGTTTGGATTATGGGAGTCCAGACTCAGCATCAAGTCTTTTGGGTATTTCACTGCTCCATTCTACAGGTATTCCAAGCTATGTTGGTTGCCAATATTCTAAATGAAATAAATAAATACAGGATCCCTCTGTGACAGGCAACAGGATTTCCTCTTTTCCTAGAAGCTCTGAGGCCAGGAGACTGTGTGTGTGCAAAGTGACATCGAGTCACAGCCAACTTAGGGTGACCCCATAGAGTTTTCAAGGCAAGAGACATTCAAAGCTGGTCTGTCACTGCCTGCCTCTTCATAGGAACCCTGGACTTCCTTGGTGGTCTCCCATTCAAACACTGACTGGCTTAGCTTCCGAGATGTGATGAGATTGGACTAGCCTGGGCCATCCAGGGCAGGGCAGGGAGACTCCAGTGTGACGAACTGACTTCCAAAAGCAGGATGCTTAGTGCATCAAATTCAGAGAGCCGGGAGATGAGGGGGTTCTCTTGTTTGGACTTTGACTTGGCAGTAGCCAGTCAGGAGGAGCGTGTGAGTTGGTCTGAGAGAAAGACAAGTTCACTTGGGAAGTGAAGGCACACAACTCCTTGCCCTTACTGTTTACCATCACATTTGAGGAAATGTTCAGAAATCAGAACTTGAAGTCTAAGTGTCAGTCTTAGCAGATTTCTGTTTATTCATAGTCTCCAGAACTGGGGTTTAGGTTTGACAGAAGAGACTGGACAGTAGGTTGAAACTGCCAGTCTAGCCAAACAGAAAAGGATCATTGCTCCTAGAAAGAGGAGGATATTTCTTCCCCAGTGATTCAGTGGGTTCAACTCAGAAGGGACTTTTGGTTTGTGAGAAAAGGGAAACGGTCTTAGACTCCTCAAGAGTTAAAAAAAAAGGAAAGTTATAATCCCACAAGGGAAGTATTTAAATACAGGAAGAAAGTACTAACTTCCTGGAAACTAAGACAGTTTATGAAACTTTATTAAGTCACAGTGGCTGCGATCACACACACAATTATCCCCGACATAGGCATGAATGCTGGGCGGATTTAAAGGGCGCAATCAGACACGAACATCTGGGAAGGGCCCCGCACCTGTCGGCAACCTGTTCTGCTCCGCCGCAGAAGCGGAATAAAAAGACACCAGGGAAAATCCGGTAGTAAATGGGTTGCGACGGGACACGGATGGACTTTCCTGTGTTTGATCACTCCAGCGCGCTCTCATGGTGTCGGGATGGTCAGATCAGGCCATCCCGACTCTGTGCCGTTGTTTCCCCCCCTTCTCAGTATGTGCATCATCGCAGATTCCATAGGGAGACCTCAGTGCGGAAATGCGATTCATCGATTCCTTGTTTAAGCGCATTGGAAATAGAAGGGGAAAAAAAGACTCACCTGTCGTTGCATCTAATCACGCAGTGGCGGGCTGTGCCCACAGCTTCCAAGGACTGTGTGAACGCACAACTGCGGGTCAAATTCCTCCGGTGGAAATAGCTTCACTCCCCCTCCCCCGTTTTATCTTGTGCGTGTGACCGCACCCATTGTTGTGGAGAGAAATCTCCAAGACAGAGGCTCCATCCTCATGTGAATATTCGCAACCACAGGGAGGGAGTCTATGTGCATACACTTCCTGTGCACATAGACTCTGTGTTCATGAGCCAGTGATTGTGTGAAGGCCGTGAGTGGGGTTAGTGCACTTGTACCTGCTCCCCCTCTTAGCACATTTGTTTCAGCAGGCAAAGTAGCATAGGCAGAGAGCGAGATATGACGGACCCCTGTTGCTTCCCTCCTTCTTTCCAGTGTGGATTCATAAATCTCTTCTAGAGTAGTACAGTTCAACCTGGCAGCTACGAAAATTTGGGGTCAAGCTGCGCTTCGTAGTTGCGTTGCCTTCTGGGGACCAGGTCCTTTTCCTGGGACACCCCCGCCCCCAGTTCTCCTGAGTTCTTTCATTGGCTGGGTGGAGACTGGCAAGGGACGGACTCTAGTATATATAGAGAGAATGGTTCTTAAACAAAGCTCAATTTATTCCATTATACACTCTTAAAGACAGAAAACATTTCTGTAGCATTTCAATGTTCAACACATTCTATTTCACACAAACCCAATACTTAAAACCAGGGGTCATTTTGTAGAAAAAGAGGTGCAGGCGCTCATTAGCATAACTCATTAGCATAACTTATTTGCATATGCCACACCCCCTGACATCACCGGAAGTGTGTCAGAAGGCAACAGTCAGGCTCCACTGGACTGTTTTGGATTGCTAGCTATTCAGGGGGTAGGGCTTGTTGCATGTGCCCGCCCCCTGGGCTCTTTACTGCCAGAGCTCCGCTCCTGTGCGTTCCTGCAGGAAATGACCCCTGCTTAAAACAGTGCACTTGTAGAAAACTCAGAACATTCTGGATGAGCCACCAAGGTCTCACATCAAGCTTGTTGATGACTGCTACTACCATTAGTAAACCAGAGGTATATATCTTTCTTGGACCTATAGCTCCTGATGTACCTATCACGTAGGACCATGGATATGATGCAGGCCCAGCTAGAACTGACTAGAACTGAACCAAATTCCCCCCCTCTTTTCTATCTCTGGGGTCATGAAGCTTACAAAAAGTCAAGGAGAATCAAGGAAGCTAGATTCAAATACTTTATCTATCTAGATTCTGATAGTGACACTATAGGGTTGTCAGCTCCAGGTTGGGAAATACCTGGAGATTTTGGGAGTGGAGCCTCAGAAGGGCGGAGTTTGGGGCATAATGCCAGAGAGTCCAACTTCCAAAGTGGCCATTTTCTCTAGGTGAACAGATTTCTGTCTCCTGGAGATCAGTTGCAATAGCAGGAGAGCTCCAGCCACCGCCTGGAGACTGGCAACCCTACGACACTACCAACTTCTGGAATGTATGAACATCCTCTAAGGCAACAGTCATGTACAGAGTTATCAGTACCAGAAGGCCACAGCACCAGCAGAGTCCTGAAGCCTCCTGGGAAACAGAACCAAAGATTCAACTATACTTTACTATAGAAATTATAGTGACATGGGTTTAACAGAGGACTGAACCTCAATCCAGGCCCTAATTCCACGACAGGGGGAAAGACAGGACCCCTTCCTCCGCCTGTGGAGTTGTTCTGAAACTGTTTAGACTCTCCTTTATTATTTTTTTAAAAGCCATTCCCCACGTCTGCTGTGTGGTTTACTGGGAACTGGACCCAACTCATTAAAAACCCCAACGTGTAGCTTGGCCCTGTGCCTCTGAAACCTCTTGGTAGAGATACCACCAGAAAAGCAATCATGTTTAGAGTGGCTCTGGAGTCAGCCCTTATTTCCACTGGCACAGTTTTTCTTCCAGTACTACCAGCGAGTAAGTGTAAAGCCACACCAGCATGAACCCAAATCTGTCCCCTGAGTAAATAGGCCAGTAGAATTTGCAATGCAACTGTGGGCACCGCTAAGCTTTTATGAATTCAACCACAAATCCGGGCTTTGTTAGAATTCCCAGTGATCCCAAGAGTGACCGCCCCCCTCCGTTAGCCAAGAAAATTGCAAGTTGCTGAGACAGACTCGTGAAAGGGCACACACACACACACACACACACACACACACACACAACAAAGAGGGGCGCTAAGGGCAGGACAAGACAGGTCTGCTTGGGATTGTTGAGAGCATCAAATATCATAGGAGGTATATTGTGTTCAGAGCTGTCACTGTTTCCCAAGCTAAAAGCAGGCACACTTTTTAAAATGGTCTATGTGCTGATGCTCTGACTTGTCAAAATGCGGCCTTTGGGTGGAAGATATGCTAGGATTTTGGACAGCAGCAGATGGTTAGAGGGTGCAGGTGTAGGAAAAGCAAAGACTTCAGTTCTGGGAAACACAAGGCGTGTGGGGGAGTGGGTGGTGGTAACTGGAGTGACCTTGCACTGCTGATCGGCTTGTAGCACCCTGGGTTAATCCACCCGCCTCCAGTCACAGGGGTGAAAGTAACTCTCTCAGGGGCTAAAGGGACTTGAGGGTGGGAGATTCCACTTTGGTCATTTTCTTACTGGCCCATGCTGACTGACTTCCCCCCTTTCCCACTCTGCCCTTTTCTGCCCCAGCTCACACCTTTCTGTCCTGTTGTCTTGGAGATGTTCCTAGAATGGCTCTTTGGCCAAACATCTACTTTGGTCTTTCATCTCAGTCTCTTTTCCTGGATTGCGCACCTCAGCAATGAAGCAGGATCCTGAAGGCACCTTTAATACTAACAAACCAGCATAATCTCCCAAGACTCAGTTGCTTCATCAGATGCATGAAGGGCCCATCCATGAGGCCAAAGCATCTAGTGGATGAATGCTCCAATGCTTCAGACAAAGTGAGCTCTGAGTCATGAAAGCGTGTGTTGGAATACATTTTGCTAGTCATTGAAATGACACTGGATTCCTGTTTTATTTCGCTGCCGCCGACCGATATGGCTTCCCATATAGTCAACAATCAAGTTTCCTTATTGCTAATATTTGCAACAGTGATATCATAAGAACATAAGAAGAGCCCTACTGGATCAAACCAGTGGGTGATCTAGTCCAGCATCCTGTCTCACACAGTCCCCATCCAGTTCCTCTGGAGGGCCAACAACAAGGCAGAGAGGCCAAGACCATCCCCTGACACTGTCTCCTAGCTTAGGGATTCAGAGGATTAGAGCCTCTGAACTTGGAGGTTGCCCTCAGTCACCATGGCTAATAGCCACAGATAGACTTATATCCTCCATGAATCTATCTAATCCTCTTTTAAAGCTGTTTATTCCTAGGGCCATTACTACATTCTCTGTGTAAAGTGGTATTTCCTTTTGTCTGTCCTGAATCTACTGCCCATCAACTTCATTGGATGCCCTTGAGTTCTTGTATTTGTCTAGTACCGTAAGTTTCTTAGCAGTGAGCAAACAACCAGGCAAAAGTAGTACGTGTTTCTTCTGCATCCGTAAAGCAAAGGCAGGCTCAGATGCAGCAGCAGCTGCCGCTGGATTGTATCCATAAAGCATACTTCTTGATATATATATACACACAGAGCTTTTTTTGTAGAAAAAGCCCAGCAGGAACTCATTAGCATATTAGGCCACTCCCCTGATAGCACAGCTCATTGGCATATTAGGCCACACCCCCATGTTACCAGAAGTGTGGTCATCCAGTCACACCCACCTTTTGCTTCTTATTCTGTTTACTTTGTTGGCAAAACCCTGGGCTTTTTTTGTAGCAGGAACTTATTTGCATGTTAGGCCACACACCCCTAATGTAGCCAACCCTAATGAGTTTCTGCTGTTAGGTGTGGCCTATTATGCTAATGAGTCCCTGCTGGGCGTGGCCAACTCAGGAGCCAGCCGGAACTCCATTCCTGTGCGTTCCTGCCCAAAAATAACCCTGTGTGTGTGTGTGTGTATAATATATTTGTCTCACTTGGGTGGCAAAAGTGCCCAGGGGAACCATACTTCAGTCTCTCCTGACATTTCCATTGAGGAGATTTGATGGGGGGGGGGAATGAGTGGGTGGGGTGATCCTATGGGAGGAAAGACTGGGCAGGTGATTGGGTGAGGGGAAAGGGAGAGAATTGGGAGGGTGAGCAATAGGGGGAAGAGCATAAAGGGAAGTGGGTAGGGTTGCCAACCTCCAGGTGGGGCATAGAGATCTCTGGCAATTATGACTGATTTCCAGACTACAGAGATTATTTGTCCTGAGGAAAATAGCTGCCATGGTGGGTGAACTCTATAGCATTATCTCCTGCCGAGCACTCTCCCCTCCCCAAACCCTGCCTTCCCCAGGCTCCACCCCCCAAAATCTCCAGGAATTTCCCACCCTGGAGTTGGCAAGCCTAGTCAAGTGGGGGACAGTGCTGGAGGAAGTGGGATTTCCCCTCCCCTCCGAGTCCCTGCAGGTCCAGCTTTGGCAGCCATCATCAGGGTTCAGTGAGCAGCTACTGGGACTGTCCAAGCAGCTGCCCTCAGTGATCTTCAGGCAAAGCCTATCCTAAACATTGGTTATGGGCTCCTGCTATAATGTTTATTAGCACACAAATCATGTTGAAACATGCATATATTTTAGGGAGAGGCGTCAACATGAAGCAACAAAAAAGGGTATGAAGTTACAGATGTGTGGCTTAAATTCACCCAAGGGAGAGCAAAATCAAAATGAGGAAAGTATAAATAAACTGGCAAGCTTGTCAGATTTGATAGCACACCATCTTCCCTGGTTCCAAACAATGGAAATCCGTAGGAAAATCTACAAGTAATTAGAAATTTGCCAGGTTCCACGTGCACGTTCATTGCACTGTTTTCTGAATTTCTGGGCTCCATTAAGGCCCCAAGTGTTGTTCCAGATGAGTTAACGCTTGCATTGCATAACAGGATTTGTAGTCCTAAGGCTTCTTCCCTCTTAGAATGGAACAGAATCAAATTGGGTTGCAAACAAACCATTCAGAATCTGAAATCAGTGAAAAGATGGTTTTGTAGAATAGTATAAGATTAAAGATGGTTAGGTTAAAAAAAACACCCATGTACTTGAAATAAAATTTAAATTTGAAAATATTATTAGGGCACAGATATTGTAAGATGTCAAGATATCTATTGCAAAGTCATAGAAATCAATCATTAAAAGCATCCCAGTCAAAACCATACCAGACACATTCCGAATCCCACCCAAATTTTCCAGGGCAGAAGTAACACACACACACACACACACACACACACACACACCCCTGGTCTCCTCCTTAATCTGATCTTTTCCAGTCTTCAGTACAATGTTCTTCTGCATACCAATTCAGGTCGAATATCTGCAAATTGCACACGCTCTAAGCACTCGCTGGCTATGCATATTTTATGACTAATAATGGGATTTCTCTGTCAATAGACTACCAGGAGATCTCCTTCCACCTTGATAGACTTTCAGGTTAAGTGTGTGTGGTTCAGTTGGTTCTTTTCTAGCTATGGGGAAAGAAAGGAAGCCTTTTTAGGTTAAAATAATGCAGAAATGCTTGCTTGGGGAATGTTTCTGACTATTGCTAGTGCCAGGATTCACCGGAGACTTGAGATTTTGAAGAGACAGTGCAGCAGGTTGCCCTGTTTTGCTGGCTTATTTATAAATCGAAACGCTGAAATGAAACGGCAGCAGGAAATAGAAGGTGCCTGTTGTTATGAACACTGAGTGGCCGGGTGTGGCAGCCCCTTGTAGGGTTCCCAACACTCACTTGGAAAATGCCATGAGATTTCGGAGGGCAGAGTTTGGGGAGGAGGTGACGTCACTTCTGCGTGGCACTCTACCCCCCCCCCCATCTCCCGGAATTTCCTAACCAGCAGTTGGTAACCCTATTCCTAGCCCTGCCAGCTGAAATCCTTTGAGTGGTGGTATCAGAGAGGCAAGTGCAGATATTAGGTATGCAAAGCAAGAGGGAGCTCCTAACCTTGTGCTTTAGAAACTGTTTGCCAGATGTTGCCAAGGCAAACAGTCCCAGGGAAGAGAAGCGGCAGAGTCCCATTCAGATCAGTTAGCAAACAGGACCCTGAGAGTATTTGCATGGAGTATCACCTGATCTCTGCTGCAACTCAGTTATTATCAATCAGGAACTAGGCAGAGATTGTATATGACATCCATTCTGCAATCCCTCCATTGGCTGCCCATTAGTTACTGGGATTAAGATGCTGAACTGCAGGCTGTGGAAGGTCAGTAGTTCAGCAGTTTGAGACCCGAGTGTGCCGCATGACGGAGTGAGCTCCCGTCTCTAGTTCCAGCTCCTGCCAACCTAGCAGTTCGAAAGCAAGAAATTGCAAGTAGATAAATAGGTACCACTTCGGTGGGAAGGTAACAGCGTTCCGTGCGCCTTGGTGTTTAGTCATGCCGGCCACATGACCACGGAAATGTCTTCGGACAGCGATGCCAACCTAGCAGTTTGAAAGCAAGAAATTGCAAGTAGATAAATAGGTACCACTTCGGTGGGAAGGTAACAGCGTTCCGTGCACCTTGGTGTTTAGTCAGGCCGGCCACATGACCACGGAAACATCTTCGGACAGCGCAGGCTCTTCGGCTTTGAAACGGAGATGAGCACCGCAACCCTAG
>NW_015162500.1:111537-121279 GCF_001447785.1 Gekko japonicus
TAAGATGCTGAACTGCAGGCTGTGGAAGGTCAGTAGTTCAGCAGTTTGAGACCCGAGTGTGCCGCATGACGGAGTGAGCTCCCGTCTCTAGTTCCAGCTCCTGCCAACCTAGCAGTTTGAAAGCAAGAAATTGCAAGTAGATAAATAGGGACCACTTCGGTGGGAAGGTAACAGCGTTCCGTGCACCTTGGTGTTTAGTCATGCCGGCCACATGACCACGGAAACGTCTTCGGACAGCACAGGCTCTTCGGCTTTGAAACGGAGATGAGCACCGCAACCCTAGAGTCGGATTTGACTGGCTTTCGAGCAAGGGAACCTTTACCTTTTACCATGTGCAAAGCTCTTCATTGCAGGACGGCCTCTCCCTGTCTGCTCCGCCATGACAGCTTCACTCACCTGAACAGAATATTCTACTAGTGCCATCCTGCAAATGGGCAAGATCAACAACTGCCCGTTTATGAGCATACTTTGTCTATGGAATGGCCTGCTTGAGGCAGTCAGGAAGGCTCACACGCTTTTGGCTTCCATGAACTACAGTACAACAGTATGGTTCAAGGGGCATTTTTAAAAATAAAGGAACAAGGCTGCATTATAGGAGAATGATTCAGGAAGATCTTTCAGCAGAGAGACCCCCACAGTGGCCTATCCTAGTGGTGGAAAGTGCTGTCAAGTCACAGCTGCCTAATTAAGCAAAAGTAGCTATGGAATCATAGGCGTTTTTCTACCAAGTCCGAAACTGATCAGTTCAGGACCACTAATTGTAGCGGTCTTAGTTATAGCCCTGAGATAATGTACCCCTCATGCACAATTTCAGGAGGTCTTAAAAACAGCTTTTCATTTTCCTTCTTTGGTGACAACTGGAATACTCACTTCCTCACAGTTTTGGGGCAAATCACAAAAGATGCCACTCTTTTGGCACCAAGACATCAACAATCTGCTGGCACAAGCAGTGCAGAGGTGGAGCACAGTTCAGAGAACCACTGTGTTAGAGACTGCCTGGAACTGAAATCAAACCCCTCTAGAGGCAGAACTCCACTCGATTTTGGATTCTGATCCACGGGATACAGACAGCAGAGAGGGGGGTTGTCGGGGAAGGGCAGGGCAGTTAGAACACAGGTCCCCAACACGTGGCCGTGGATGCCACAGCCCCCACTAGCACTTTTCCTGGTGCCCCTCAAGTGGCCAGTAAGGCTTCTGATTGGCCAATGGATATTTGATTGGCTGTGCAGATTTCTTAAAGTGTTGATTTGGCCAGTCTCCCTGGTTTTTGAGGCTTCAGCCCACCGCTAAATAGCCACGTCCACATGTGACTTCCCTGATGTGATGTCGTCATCCAGAAGTGATGTCATCACACTGGAAACACTCTGGTTTGAGGGCAAAACTCTATGGTTCTAAGATGGTTTTACCATAGAGTTTTGCCTTCAAACCAGAGTGTCCCTGCGTAACATCACTTCCGGGTGATGTCATCACATCAGGGATGTTCCAAATCCCCGCCGCTGAAGCAGTGAGGGTACCTGGCAACCCTATTGACAGCAGCTGCCACCACACCACAAGTATATTCACTGTGGTGGAAGATAAGTTGCAATGGCCACTGTGTGTCTCGCTCTGCTATTCGGTGGCTGTGTTACAGCGCAGGCTCTTCGGCTTTGAAACAGAGATGAGCACCGCAACCGTAGAGTCGGATTTGACTGGCTTTCGAGCAAGGGAACCTTTACCTTTTACCACGTGCAAAGCTCTTCATTGCAGGACGGCCTCTCCCTGTCTGCTCCGCCATGACAGCTTCACTCACCTGAACCGAGTATTCTACTGGTGCCATCCTGCAAATGGGCTAGATCAACAACTGCCCGTTTATGAGCATACTTTGTCTATGGAATGGCTTTGTCTATGGAATGGCCTGCTTGAGGCAGTCAGGAAGGCTCACACGCTTTTGGCTTCCATGAACTACAGTATAACAGAATGGTTCAAGGGGCATTTTTAACAATAAAGGAACAAGGCTGCATTATAGGAGAATGATTCAGGAAGATCTTTCAGCAGAGAAACCCCCACGGTGGCCTATCCTGGTGGTGGAAAGTGCTGTCAAGTCACAGCTGCCTAATTAAGCAAAAGTAGCTATGGAATCATAGGCGTTTTTCTACCAAGTCCGAAACTGATCAGTTCAGGACCAGTAATTGTAGCTGTCTTAGTTATAGCCCTGAGATAATGTACCCCTCATGCACAATTTCGGGAGGTCTTAAAAACGGCTTTTCATTTTCCTTCTTTGGAGACAACTGGAATACTCACTTCCTCACAGTTTTGGGGCAAATCACAAAAGATGCCACTCTTTTGGCACCAAGACATCAACAATCTGCTGGCACAAGCAGTGCAGAGGTGGAGCACAGTTCAGAGAACTGCTGTGTTACAGACTGCCTGGAACTGAAATCAAACCCCTCTAGAGGCAGAACTCCACTCGATTTCGGATTCTGATCCACGGGATACAGACAGCGGAGAGGGGGGTTGTCGGGGCAGGGCAGGGCAGTTAGAACACGGGTCCCCAACACATGGCCGTGGGTGCCACAGCCCCCACTAGCACTTTTCCTGGTGCCTCTCAAGTGTTTTTAGAAAGTAAGTGGATCCAGGTGGGGCTTTTGCCCAGTAAGGCTTCTGATTGGCCAATGGATGTTTGATTGGCTGTGTGCAGATTTTTTAAAGTGTTGATTTGGCCAGTCCCCAAGTCAGGGCAGGGGTCTCCCTGGTTTTGGGGGCTTCAGCCCACCGCTAAATAGCCACGTCCCCATGTGACTTCCCTGACGTGATGTCGTCACCCAGAAGTGATGTCATCTCACTGGAAACACTCTGGTTTGAGGGCAAAACTCTATGGTTCTAAGATGGTTTTACCATAGAGTTTTGCCTTCAAACCAGAGTGTCCCTGCGTAACATCACTTCCGGGTGATGTCATCACATCGGGGATGTTCCAAATCCCTGCCACTGAAGCAGTGAGGGTACCTGGCAACCCTATTGACAGCAGCTGCCACCACACCACAAGTATATTCACTGTGGCGGAAGATAAGTTGCAATGGCCACTGTGTGTCTCGCTCTGCCATTCGGTGGCTGTGTTCACCATGTTGTGTCAAAATTGCACAGGTGCCTGTAGGCTCAACAAGGTTGGGGACCAATGTTCCCTCTAAGCTGTGAAGTCTTGTGAGCAAAAATTCTACTTTGTGAGCTCCTGGCATTAAAGCTGTGAGCGAGCGATTTGGCTGCTGCATCCGTCAGTTTTCTCTGGAGCCATCCTTCCTGAGCTAAGACAAAAATGTGTGAGCTGGAGGCTTAAAAACTGTGAGCAAGCTCACACTAACTCAGCTTAGAGGGAACACTGTTGGGGACCCCTGAGTGAGGTAGGGTGTCCGAGTAGGCCTGGTTCCAAACCCTGAAGCTATCTGAGCCAGCCGCTCTCCCACCCTGACCTACCTCACGGTATTATTGTGAGGATAAAAGAACAGAGGGGACAACAGAGGAAAAGCCGGGTAAAAGGATAGGAAGCGGGCTGTCCTCCCTGAAAGCAATTAAGCAAGCCCTCTTAAATCTGAGAAGGTTTTAGTGATGCCATTTAGCAACCAGCAACCCGAGAAAGTAGCTAAAGGGAGAGAATTACTTCTAATTCCCCTCTTCCATGGCTGGGGCAAAGGATGCCAGAGAGGAGATTTGAGCCCCTGATTTCAAAATAATTCATCATTGGGGGTGAAAAAAGACCCCCACCCCACCCCTTCGACCTCTTGCCTCCATTAGCCGAAGGGAGGATTTTAAGACTGCTTCCAGATGCTGGGCGGTGGGGGGGGCATCTTTACTTGCACTTGCGCAGGGGTCCCCAACATGGCACCCGTGGCCCTGGCCAACACCTTTCCTTGCGCCCACCAAGTGTTTTTAGAAAGTGGGTGGGGCTGGATGCGGCTCCTGCTCAGCCAGGCTTCTGATTGGCTGCAGGAGTTCCAATTGGCTGGGCAGATTAAAATAACATTGTTTCAGTGGCAGTTGTTCTGTTCTCTCTCACTCATCTTTCTCAAGGAAACTTTAAAAAAAATTATCCTCTTCTCCTCTGCACTGAGGCTTCCTCTTGGTGGCTGGCTCTGCAAACTGTGGCAGCTGTTTTGTGGCTGTGCCTGCCACCCTGTGTGTAGGGCAGAGTATAAATGCAACTATTCTTCTTCTTCTTCTTCCTCCTCCTCCTCCTCTTCCTCCAAATTCCAAAGGTTCCCACAGGCTCAAAAAGATTGGGGACCTCTGCACTTATGTTGAAGGGTAGCTTATTTATTTACTTCATTTGCATCCTTTTAACCTCCATTTTATCCTCGCAACAACCCTTTGAGGTGGGTTAAGCCAAGAGTGTCACCCAAGGTCACCCAGCAAGCTTCTGGGCAGAATGGGGAGGAAGTGGGGGATCGCATGCCCAGGGAAATGCTGATCATGCCCACAGGCTCAAAAAGATTGGGGACTTCTGCACTTGTGTTGAAGGGTAGCTTATTTATTTACCTCATTTGCATCCTTTTACCCTCTATTTTATCCTCGCAACAACCCTTTGTGGTGGGTTAAGCCAAGAGTGTCACCCAAGGTCACCCAGCAAGTTTCTGGGCAGAAAGGGGAGGAAGTGGGGGATCACACGCCCAGGGAAATGCTGATCACCACTTTGGGGTCAGGAAGCAATTTTTCTCCAGGCCAGTTTGGCCAGGGACCCTGGAGCTTTTTCACCATGGCATGGAACAGGGGTCACTGGGGGGGGGGGGGGGGGGGGGGGGGGGTTTGTGAATTTCCTGCATTGTGCAGGGGGTTGGACTAGATTACCCTGGCGGTCCCTTCCAACTCTATGATTCTATGATTTGGGGAGGGAGTTTACCGAGAATCTCCAGCATACCATAAAGTTGCCCTCTGAAGCAATCATTTCCTCCAGGATCTCATAGTTAGAGGAAGATGACGGCTTTTAAAGGATAATAAAACACAGTGGGAGGAAGGGCCCCTCTTCCTGCTGGGAGCTGAAAATGTGTTTGCTTGTCAGCATCTGTCAGAAAAGATTAATGGGCGAGTAGGTTGCAGGCTGGGTGCCAGTTTTTATTTTTAATAATAAGATGGCCGTCTCTTTACTCTACGAGTGCACCAAATTGTTACTTTAAGGTAAATTGTGGGGGAAGAACCAAAAGAGTGCAGCAAACAAACCTTAAAGTGAGCTTTGTGGATTGGGTTACCAGCATGAGCATCTTGCTTTCAGACAATGACTGTGCACTGGTTGATTGGCTGCGCTGACTGTGTGAACGTGTAAGCTGACCTGGGTATGCAGTGAGTCAGGTTGAGGTGACGAGAGAGGAGGTCCTAAAACTGACAGACAACTATAATAAGATGGCCGTCTCTTTATTCTACGAGTGCACCAAATTGTTACTTTAAGGTAAATTGTGGGGGAAGAACCAAAAGAGTGCAGCAAACAAACCTTAAAGTGAGCTTTGTGGATTGGGTTACCAGCATGAGCATCTTGCTTTCAGACAATGACTGTGCACTGGTTGATTGGCTGCGCTGACTGTGTGAACGTGTAAGCTGACCTGGGTATGCAGTGGGGGAGAAAAGTCAAGCAGAAGCATCTTAAACAAATAAACCAAAGTTCCCAAGCCTGGTGTCTTCAGTCAAAGGATCATCACTAGAAGGTACTTATTTCTCTCCAAGACCTTAGACTCATCTGGTGGTGGAGAGTGCTGTCAAATCACAGCGGACTTATGGTGACTCTGTAGGGTTTTCAAGGCAAGAGATGTTCAGAGGTGGTTGGCCATGGCCTGCCTCTGCAAATGACCCTGGTATTCCTTGCAGGTCTCCCATCCAAATACTGGCTAAGGCTGACCTTACTTAGCTTCTGAGATCTGATGGGATCAGGCTAGCCTGGGCTATCCAGGTAAGGAGAAGACCCATCTGGGCTCATCTGGTACTGTTAAATGTATCCTTCCTCCAGCAAGCTCAGGGCAGTGTATATGGTTTTCTCTAATGTTATCCTTACAACAACCCTGTGAGGTAGGTTAGGCTGAGATTGTGGGACAGGCTCAGCATGGTCAGAGGAGGGAGTGTTTTCAATATGGATCTCCCAGATCCTAGTCCAACACTGAAACCACCATTCTCAAGAGCCAGTGCCGGTCAGAGCTAGACAGACCATTCAGTATGCAGGAGAATCATCCTATCCTTCCTCAAGTGATCTCCCAAAATGGAAGTGCATGTTTTAAAGACGTAAGCCGAATGCATCATACCAGCCAGACTTCAGCAGTCCCGGCCAAAATGCACTCCGTCCCAGAGAGCTGTCCATTGTCTTTAAGATCTCCCTTTTCCCTTCACACATATTCCGAGGAAGCGTTCCTCGCGTTAAATATTTAACGACTGTGCCAGGCGACGTTGCAATTTGATTCTACAGGACAGACTTGGAAATCCTGACGGGAAGCTACAGGCCACAACTCTTCCTAGCTTGGCGACATGTCAGAAAACATCTGCATGTCCCGAGTTTGATAGCAGCCTTGAAAACACCAAGTACAAATCGTCGGAGTAGGGACTCTGAAGAAGAGAGAGAGAGAGAAAGAGAGCCTTTGCATTACATGGCTGATCTGCTTGGTCTGTAACGCTACTAAGATTTGACACACCTGTGGAAAGGAGAGCTGAGAAGGAGCCTGGGAGGGAGACGAGGTGAATGTGGGGGAAAGTGAGCCCAGGTTGCCAGTAATGCATGGACCTGGGGGGGTAGTTTCAAACTCAGGGGTTGGTTTCCAGGAAAGCTTTCACAGCTTCTTATTCTCAAAAGCACCCTACATGGATTCTTCCTCCTCCTCTTAATATGCAGTGCATAGGAGGTGCGCTGACAGTTCCCCCCACCCCATGTTCGGTCATCCATCAACCTGTCCCGCTGACCTTGATGACAAGAAGGTTTTCTCCAGGCTGCCAGGGCTTGCCAGATCAGCGCTCCCCAAGCTTCTGAGAGCTGCGGCACATCTCACTTTCCCACTGAACTAAAATTAGAGATGCGCTTCACTCCCGTACCACCAATATTTTGGGAATATGCTTCAGCAGATCGCAAATGCCATTCTGTCTTGGCTACAGCTTCTGTCGAGTTGCACACACTTGCCGGTCCTGGTCAAACATCCCTGGTTGGTTGCCGCTTCTTCCGTTTTGCAAGACAAAGCTGGGAGCTGTTTTTCATCTTCCGTTTCCCCTTGCTAAATCTTTTCCCCATGAAATTGATGTTTTTTTCCTCCAACATTCTTTGTGTGTCAATAAACCAGCAGTGTATAATAGAAGAGGGGTCGTAGCTCAGTGGTAGAGCATCTGCTTTGCACACAGAAGGCCCCAGGTTCAATCTGTGGCATCTCCAGCTGAAAGGACCGGGTAGTTTGGTGCAGTGGTTAGGAGCACAGACTCTAATCTGGGAGAACCAGGTTTGATTCCCCACTCCTCCACACACAGCTGCTGGTGTGACCTTGGGTCAGTCACAAGTTCTTTCAGAGCTGTTCTCTCAAGGGCAGTCCTTGAGAAAGCTCTCTCAAGACTGGATGTGTGTAGGGGGAAGGTATTTGTGAATTTCCTGCATTGTGCAGAGGGTTGGACTATAGGACCCTGGAGGCCCCTTCCAACTCTATAATTCTATGATTCTATGATGTTGCAGATACAACATCACTGGACCTTGTTTCAGAAGTAAAACTGATGTATGTATTGTAAGGCAATGATGTCATCCCGTTTGCAGTATGATTGGCTAGGAGTATCCATGTGACAAATCGAGGACAAAGAAGTGGCAACGGGGGAGGGGGGGGTTATATGTAGAAATTGTGGCAGATAGAAGGAATGGCTGCCCAGAACAGGATCACAGAAACAATGAATATTTTCATAAGAAAAGCAGTTTTAAGGAACAATTTTTCACCTCACTGAAATCACTATTTCCAGCTTGGCCATCAACATAAGAGGATATTCAGCACATCTCTAGTGATGAATAACATAGTCCTTGCTGCATGAAGTACTTCAGCAGGCTTCATTCCATGCTGGGCTCAGAACTTAAAGAATCAGATCTACTAGTATCTTGTTACCAGAAGATACACGATCTTGTGGGTTAGGTGTGGCCAGATACGTTTTAGGAGGTGGGTAGGGGGGGAGTATATATTACTCTTCATCATTTCAAAGCCAAGAGCTAAAAAGAAAGAGGAAGGAAGAATTATGTTAAAGGCATGGAGAGACTTGATTTTTTTTCGTAAGCATATGGAAGCTCCATGCAAAATGCTGGCCTTGGCTGTTATTACTGTAAGCTGCTCTCCTTCTGTAGCCCCCAGGAGAATTCCTCCTGAGAGGGTCCGGTCCAGGTCTTCTCTTCTCTTAATTATTTCTAGGAACAGCAAACTGTAAATGTCTAGAGTGCTTGAGAACTCCAGCTTGGAGCTCATTATTGCAATGATTAATGCATAGAAACTGGAAGAGCTTTTTACGAGGGCCCGCAGTGGCAAAAGCCGTTCCATGGTAGCCACATCCATCCTGGGTCTTTTAGGTGCCAAGAGGGAAGACAAAGAAATCCATCATCATTCCGCACATCTGGTTCCAGCAAGCTGGTGAGCACATTAAATTCACACAGTCAGTGAATGAAAAGGAAATAAAATTTTGTAGGTTCTCTAGAAACAATCTAAATATTTTAAAAACCAGTTCCTTAACTTGGCAGTTGAAATCATTGGGGTTTTAAAACTTTGTCCCCAGCGGTACTATAAGAACGTAAAAAGAGCTCCACTGGATCAGACTGGTGGTCCATCTAGTCCTGCAACCTGTTTTCACATGTCAGCCAACCAGTTGTCAGGGAGGGCTAGGGTTCCCAATAATGCCTTGGAAAATGCTGGGGTATTGACTTCCGGTTGATGGCGGCGCGCTAGCAGACTCACCTCCTGGGGGTGAAGCTGCGCTCCAGCAGAAGGAGGGGGTCACAGGATTGTCACCCCTCCAGGGACCCGGTTGAAGGGGCTCTGGCCATGGGACTCTCGAGAGGTCACCTCTTTGCCGGCGCGATGCCGGGGAATTGAGGCGTTTCTCCGTCCCGACGGTTCTTCATGCTGTGAGACCGAATGGAGCGTAAGAAACGGAGCTAAAACAAGGTCTACGGAGCAATTATGAATGTGAGTTCAACTAAAGCGATCGGTTAAAGTGAAAAAGAAAGCTCCCCACCCACGCGGAACAGAAAGTGAGGCGAGCGGGGGAGGGACGCCTCCCACGCGCATAAACTTTTAAGCAAATCGGGGGGGGGAGCGGAAGAGAAAGCGGTTATAACTGTAGAGAGAGACTTACCAAGGCGAGCTGGAGCGTGTAAGCACATATTCAGAGACTTTTAAAACTTTTGCAAAAGTAAACAATCCAAAAAGATAGCGGGGAAGAGGACGGAGAAAGAGAAACTGTTAAAAGCAAAAGGAACTGAGAGTCCAAGGCCGGAAGCAACCAATGAGCTGGCAAAGACATTGGTGGAATCCATCCGCCCCCTGCTGGATCAGATGACTAATCTCAGGGAGCAGCTGTCAACAATGAACCAATGTATCACCACCCAGCAAACACAGTTGAATGACACTCTTAAAATGATGAATCAAACAGCTGAGAAGGTGAAAGAAGTGGACGCCACTGCCCAAAGGGTGAAGAAGAAAGTACAACAACTGGAAAAGAAGCAAATCTCCACAGAAGATCAGCTGTTACAGCTACAAATGGAAAAAGCCAATTTGATTCTTCGCTTCCAGGGAAT
>NW_015162500.1:121385-142564 GCF_001447785.1 Gekko japonicus
AAACACTATCAGAATTTTAAAAGACATTCCATATGAAATAAGGCAAAGGAGAAAGAAGCACAAAGATTTAATTCTTTTTCTTCAGACAAATATAATCAGATACAGATGGCTAATTCCAGAGGGCGTAACCTTCAAAATTAAGGATAAAAAGGAAAAGATTGACTCTGTTCAGAAAGTACGGGAATTTTTAAGAGTCCAGCTGGGAGAGCCAGGGGAGGAAGGAAAAAAAGGGATGGACAGTAGGTCCAGTGGCGAGCTGTACTCGGGGTCTTCCAGAGAAGATTCTCTATCAGAGAAAGGGGCAGAAGCCCTCCAAAGTCCTTAAAAACTGCGAAATAGACTGGGCAAGGGAAAATGAGGATTGAAGGACTCTGAACTGTGCTTTTGAAATTTTTAAAACTAGATGCTTAGGGATCTCTCTTGTAACAGTTAAAACTAAGAATTGAAAAAGATAGTACTATACTTGACTTAGTTCATAATGGGATTAGCGTGATTATGTGATAACATATGTTTAAGCTGATTTGATGACCTCCTCTCTTGGGTTTTTAGTCAGTAGTGGGTATCTTTTCTTTATCCTTACATGTAGTTCCCTTCCCTATTTTCTGTTATAGTTTGTAGTGTTAATAAAAATGCAATAAAAAATCCCCTCTGGGGGGCATAAAAAAAAGAAAATGCTGCGGTATTTTGGGGTATACCTGAGGAACATGCGTTTAGGGGAGGATGTGATGTTTTCTCCATTAGCCCTTACCATAGAGACTACAGGAAATTTCTAGAGCATCACTTTGAAGAGGCTATTTTTTCTTCTGTCTCTCAGTTCTTTGGGGGTGAGAAACTGGGGCTGGGGATCGGTATTCACCATGGGCAGGTACGTGGGTGGCCTAAGGAGGGATGATGAACAGGTCATAGAAGTCAAGACTTCCCCAGATGCTGTCTTTCAGAACCAGCAGTCAAAGCTTTGCTGCCCTGTAGTTTTGAGACAGCTTCCCATGCCACCACCCCACAGGACCAGAACAGCACGCTTCAGTAGCAGAAATGTACCATGGGCCTTCAGGAACCATTGTCTGCTACCTGTGAGGGTTCACATGGATCTAGACAAGACAGGAACTCACAAGGATTCGCTTGGGAGGGGATATTCCATTTCCTTCCACTTTTGTTGTTGTTCAGTCGCACAGTCGAGTCTGACTCTTTGCGACCCCATGGACCACATCACACCAGGCCCTCCTGTCTTCCACCGTCCTCCGGAGTTTGCTCAACTTCATGTTTGTTGCATCTATGACACTGTCTAACCATCTCATCCTTTGCCGTCCCCGTCTTCTTTGACCTTCGAGCTTTCCCAGCATCAGGGTCTTCTCCAGTGAGTGTCCCCTTCTCATTTGGTGGCCAAAGTATCTGAGCTTCAGCTTCAGTATCTGGCCTTCCAGGGAACAGTCAGGGTTGATTTCTTTTAGGATTGCCTGATTTGATCTCCTTGCGGTCCAGGGGACTCTCAAGAGTCTTCTTCAGCACCATAATTCGAAAGCATCTATTCTTCGGTGCTCGGTGGTAATTGAAAGGCTCTTTTCCCCAGGATGATGTATGCACGATAAGGGCACCAGCTGCCATGAAGTTGGGTGTTTTTTTAAAAATGCACGATAAGGGCACCAGCTGCCATGAACTTGGGGTTTTTTTTTAATAAACATATTTTCTTCTTGTTAAAATGGTCCTTGTTCTTTAAATGGAAGCAGATGTCACACAATTAAAAAGTGTGGCTTTTTGGTTCAAAAAGGTAAGCGAATCAGAGCTCCTACCAGCCCAAATCTGGCTACAACAGTGAAATAAAGGCATTGGAGATCAAGTCTGCCAACCTCCAGGTGGGGCCTGGAGGTCTCCCAAACTGGCAACTGATTTCCATTTCTCTTAACTCCACTTCCATGGCGGAGCAGTGCTGACAACTGCGGGACACTTCCCAGATGTTGCTGTCTGATCGCGCCCTTTAGCATTTTCAGCTATGTCAGATCTAAAGGCACATGGGATCACAGCCATTACCAAACTGCGCCAATGGATCAGGTTCAGCAAGGTAGGACTTAGGACCCAAATGTCCCACAAAGTATTTTCCGTCTGCCAGAAGTGGCATACCTGCAAGACTTAAATTTGCAAGTCTTTCGCCCTAGAGCTACAGACACACTAATGACGCATTTCTGCTTTCAGAAAAATGACACCTAACGGGTCTTCTGCTCAGATGACAGACACTCTGCCATCTGCTGCCTGTCCCAAATTATGGAGTCGAAGTCTAGAAGATGAGACAGCCAAGAGGCAATTAACCCAGTCTTGCAAGTAATGTTACACACACACAAATGCAGAGTCCAAAGAATTTGGGATGGGATTTATTTTTCTCAGTCAAGAAAAGTCTGAGCCTCTTGGATTTTACATGGTGTTATAAGGCAGCAGGGATCCCCAGATTCAAGGAGTTGGGTCCAGGGAATTTCTGCACGACTGGGGTTGCTGCTCACCTACTCGATGCTCTATTCCACTGCTGCCAGTGAGTTTCATTGCAGCTCTTTGCTAAGCTGAGGACAGGTGACACAATTTTTTAATTATTTATACATGTATACCCTGCTTTCTTCCCCAACGGGAACCTAAAGAGGCTTACAACATCATTCTTCCATACTTACAGCCACCACCGCCACCCTGTGAGATAGATTAGCCCCAGGGTTCCCCAGCAAGTGTCCATGGAAAAGTAGGGATTCAAACCTGGGTTTCCTACACTCTGACACTCTTAGCCACTATGCTACGCTGGCTCTCACTAGGGGGCTAGAGGGTTCTACTGGCTTATACAACCCGCCAGCTCCTTGCTCTGTGGCTGAGGTACAGATTAAGCTCCCTGTCCAGTCTGCCCTGAGATATAACCAACTAAAGGGTAGGAGGGGGTCAACTCAAAAGTCATGTCAAAGACTGTTGCTCAGAGAATAACCATTTGATGGGAGCATCAAACGACCAAGTTACTGGTGATAACTGTGGCAATCATGAGACTGATACGGCGATCCCAAGTTTAGTGGAGAGGTGCCATGCAAATGTTTTAAATAAATAAATGAGATGGGTTTCTGAAACGACTTGGACAAAACCCTTTGAGAAACTCCCCTTGACAAGACCCTGGGGAGTAGAGAATCCTGTAAAGGAGGCCAGAGTTCTTTCTCAGAGGTCTTAGCACCCTAACCAAACGTCTTCCTAGCACCAGCTGAATCGGATCTGGGTTGAATTTGTTTCTCCTGTCTTCACAGGTGTTTAGCCTGGGCAGGGCCAGAAGTGTGAGCCAAAGGCAAAGGCTAAGGGGACCTTTGCGGTTGCCAACCTCCAGACGGGGCCTAGAGTTCTCCTGGGATTGCAACTGATCTCCAGACGACCATTCACTTGGAGAAAGCGGCCGTTTCAGAGGGTGGCTATCCCTTGTCTCCCCAAACTTTGTGCTTCCCAGGCTCTGCCCTGAAATCTCCAGAAATGTCCCAACCTGGATTTGGCCGCCTTAATGAGGCCCCATAAATAACACTCAGAACAGCTGGGGCTAGTTCGCTCTGGAACCACTCCGGCCTTGGGCCCAGCTGATCTATCTGTTTTGCTTCAACCAGCTTGTGGTTATGTAATATGGGGGCAACAGCAAACCGAACTGTGCCGCCCTTGGGAAGAGGGCCATCTTGTTGCCAGCCCCTGGATAAATGGTTACTCTTGCTCCTGAGGAGCCCCCTCCAGCATCCCACCCCACCCTCCAAACAACAGAACAAATTGTGTTTGTGAAACAAGAGTGAGAACCCACCAAACATACAAAGCACTCTCCAGCACTCACTGAGAACAAGCAGATAGAACAAGATGGGTAGCCAAGTTAGTCTGTCTGGAGCAGTAGAAAAGAGCAAGAGTCCAGGAGCCCCTTAAAGACTCACAGTGACTCATGAAAGCTCATCCCCTGCCACAATTTTTTTCCATATGTGCATGTGTGTGTGAGTGTGTGTGCACCTGGAAGTCATGTCGACCTCTGTTGACTGACCCCTGCTGGGGGCCTGGAGGGTATTCAGAGAGGTGGCTGAATAAAGCCTGCCCCTGTCCTTCCGACTGCTGGTATTCCAAGGAGGTCTCCCCATCCAAGTACCTGCCAGAGTCGACTCTGCTTAACTTCCAAGATCTGATGAGATCGGGCTTGCCTGGGCTATCCAGGTCAGAGCCCCTACCACAAATTTTGTTAGGCTTTAAGGTACTACTGGACTCTTGCTCTTTTCTACTGAGAACATGTACACTACTTATTACTTGATTTACACCCCATCTTTCTCCTCAAAGGGGGACCAAAGTGGCTTATATCATTCTCCTGTCCTTCCATTTGTATCGTCACAACAACCCTGTGGGGTTGAGAGTGAATGAGTGCCCCAAGGTCACCCAGTATTTCTTGTGTGACAGAGTTGGGATTTGAACCTGAATCTCCAATATCCTACACCATCACTCTAACCGCCGCACCTGGCTCTTTCCAATTGGCCCTAAAATAATCCGTCACAAGGAGATTGGCAGATCCTATGAGCTTGTTTATGTAAGGACAGTTTCCTCCATGTAAGGTGTGAGTAAACCGATTTGCTATACCATGGAGCAGCTTGAGAATTAGCCTTGTGAATAAGGCACAGAGGCTCCCAAAATATTAGCTAGAAAGAGGAGCAGATTCATAAATAAACTGGCACTGCAGTCTGCACAGTAGCCGTGGCCCCCTCATCATCGAAGTCAGGCCAAGTGGCCTTCTCACATTCAGCCTCTTTATTTCTAAGGGTGCTCTCACGGCCTTGAACTTCCCTGTTCTCATCAGAATCCTAGTTTATATCTCCAGCTCTCCAAAGCTTGAATCAGGCAGCACCGGTGTTCATGTGCTGCTGGCGCACTCTCTTACAACAAACTTCCTCACAAAGCCTGTCCTAGAAAATATGGGTGTTTTTTTCCATTCAGATGAAATAAATAAAAAAGAAACACAAATAAGAGATCACATACCAGCTCATTCACAGAGGACTAGAGTGTCAATGTGTACGTTCACAGCAGAAGTGCACCAATGCAAACTGCAGTCTTTGTTTCATATCAGAGAAAAGCAAACGGCTCTCCTAGTTCTGCATTTATTTACTGATGGAGCGATTTCTTTTACACTTTCTCCATTAGCTGCTTTTTGTTACCTTCCCGCTGACTGTTATCACTGTTGCTGCCCTTCTTATCCAACAGCCCTCAGTGTAGTTTAGCCTAGGCTGGCCAGGTTGCTTCTGCTATTTGCTTCTGTTCCTCTCTGACACTTTGTAGGGCACTGCAAGAAAAACAGGAGGAATGAAATGGCATCTATTGACATCACGATGTTACTTCCGGTGGTGTAACTGGAAGTTATGTCACCGTGTTGTGGGATGCTCTAGGACTCACCTGCAACTCTATGGTTTAGGGTGAATCCTAGAGTGACACTGTGACACAGTGACATCACTTCCAGTTATACAGGCCAAAGTGATGTTGTGACATCAATGGATGCCTTTTGGCTAAGTCTCCCCCTCCTCCTCAGTTTCCCAAGGATTGCCAGACTCAGGGTTGCTATTTAAATCCCGAGGGCTACTAATCCAATCTAATAAATTGTGTCATATCATGTGACTGTCAATTATCCCCTGAATATTCATGAGGGATGCGCAATATGGGTGGGGGGAGAGGGGTTCAGATTTACAAAGTTAGTTCATTCTCTTTACATTCATTGTTATACGATGTTTGTTTCCAAAATTCCAGAACAGCAGAAGAGCAGAATGGTGAAAATCTCATTTAAAATTATGAGTTTTCTCATGTTCCCTTGGCGATGATTGGGACTTTCCCATGCTAGCTCCAGCACCCCGGGTACACTGTGACCTTGCGTCAAAACATTCTATGCAAGAGGGACAAGGTGATGTGGTGAACTGGCTGCACACATGAAGAGGGTGTGCCGTGCCAAAATAGCTTTTGATGGTAACCGTGTGGCCAGCAGATGTTCTGCTTGCCCTGGACTCCTCTTTCCAGTGCATCTTGATCCTGTCCTTCTGCCAAGCAGCTCAGAGTGGCATGGGTGGTTCTCCCCTTTTCCGTTTTATCCTCACAATAACCCGGTGAAGTAGATTAGGCTTAAGAGAGAGTGGGAGGTTTAAGGTCACTCAGAGACTTTCCATGGCAGAGGAGGTCTCTCAGATCCTTAACCCTCACTCTACTCTGGGCACCACATGAAGGATCAGGGCAGCTGTGTAAGCTGAGTGGGCAGTGGAGCTGGCAGGACACTTCCGTAGGGCATGCCAAGGTTTTTATAACTGCTTTTGACCAACAACAGATGATGCATTGGAGGGCTGATTCCTTCAAATTGCTGTTAGCTGCGAAGATTTTAAATCCATTAAGTAAGACATGCTCATCAAAGCCAAACTCTACCCATTTCAAAGACGTAGTACAGCTTTCTTAGGACTGTGCTACTTCAGCATTTGGGTCTTTGTGGGGAAGTCACATGATTTAATGCTTGCCTCTGTTAAAACTAGACATTCCTCTGTTGAAACTAGACGTTCCTCTGTTGAGACACCAGCCCGTTCATCCTGCTCCATGACTGCATCTCCAAATCACACTGGCCACTCAAACCTACTCATTGTGGGACTGCCACATCTACACATGCCCACTATTGCAATCACGTCTTTCCCCCCTGCACTGCTACATGCACCTCCAACTGTTTACATAAAAGAATTATAAATATCACCTGGGAGAAATAAGCTGGTTGGGTGTGATGTCCATCTCTGTGTCCTCCTGAGTCTGAAAGCCTGAACATCAGTGTCTGCTGAGCTGTCCTGTCCTTATCCAGAGCAGTTTGCACATAGACATCTATGCACAGCCTCAGAGATGTGGTGAAGCAACCTATCGAACAACCACACAGCAGGTCAACGAACAGCCATCGAAAAACCGTCTCCCGGTTCACAAAGTAAACAAGATGTGAGCCCAACTGGTGGTGGATGTTCAACCATCCCCAGTCCAAAATGGTGCCCTTGATGTTAAAAATACCCCCCCCCCATTTCTAACCCACTCATGTGATTTGCAGACTGCAAGATGTGACTCAGAGATTGTGAGGCAGTCTTAAGAACAGAAGAGCATATGAGAATCCATGTTGGGTCAGGCCAGTGGCCCACCCACTTTCACAATCTGTGTCACACAGTGGCCCAAACCCAGGAGCCATCAGGAGGTCCCACCAGCAGGACCAGAACTCCAGAAGCCCTCCCACTATTCCCCCCTCCCAAGCACCCAGAATACAGAGCATCCCCTGCCCCAGACGTAGTATTCCGCCAATAGCCACACTTTCCTTGCTTTTGATAATTCAATAACAAGGATTTTCTGTCACATGGCCCAAGTTCAGTGATTAACGGTGAAAAGAGCCTCATTGGGACACAGAAGGCTCCAAGCCAGCTGCTGTGCTAAAATGACACAAAAACATGCACACAGAGGCCCCCAAAGGAAAGTGAAAAGCCCTCTGTAAAACACATGGCAGAAGGTATAATTAGAGAGCGACAACAAACAGTGGACCACAGAACATCCCTCGCACATGAATCATCCCTCCCAAAATAAACACAGGCTTGCCAGAACACTATAATGAGCACTGAAAGTCACAATTAAAGAGGGACATACCTTCGAGAAGTGTACAGTAGCCAAGCAAACTGGATTTCTTCTCCCAAAGCCACAGGCAAGGAAAGCTGGCCTTCTTGTGCAACTTCATTTCTGCATGTTTGGGGGAAACCGGGGAAGCACAATCCAACCTGGGCCCAAAACAGAACTGAAACATTGCTCCCCCCTCCCCAAGCTGGAGTAGAACCTGAATCCCTGTTTGCAAGCCCCCTACCCTTGAACCTGAACTGGGATAGAATCCCCCCCCCCAATCTTCATTCTAGTTGGGGTCACAGTTGTACTGTGAATAATACACAGCAGCAGAGCCCTTACACTAGGAGGAGAAAGCGCCAGCCTATTGTCTGGCCAGCCCCGTACTTTGCATGCTCTGGCAGGTACCACCTTCTGTGTGCAGCTTGCCTGGGCCAGGCACCTCTTGTCCCTGTTCAGCCTTCTGCTGTGCTTGGCAGGGCTTTTTTTGGTAGAAAAAGCCCAGCAGAAACTCATTAGCATAATAGGCCACACCCAACAACAGAAACTCATTAGCATATCATGGCACACCCCTGACAGCACACCACATTAGCATATTAGGCCACACCCCCACGTTACCAGAAGTATGGTCATTCAGCCACACCCACCTTTTGCTTCTTATTCTGTTTACCTTGTTTGTGGTCAAAACCCAGGGCTTTTTTTGTAGCAGGGACTCCTTTGCATGTTAGGCCACACACCCCTAATGTGGCCAATCCTAATGAGTTTCTGCTGTTAGGTGTGGCCTATTATGCTAATGAGTTCCTGCTGGGAGTGGCCAACTTGGGAGTCAGCCGGAACTCCGTTCCTGTGCGTTCCTGCCCCAAAATAGCCCTGGTGCTTGGTATATTCATCCATGTAGCTTGCCTGGGCCGGAAGCTCATTGGGGTCAGGTGCCACCTTCTCCAGCCTGGAAGCAGTTTGCTGGAGCTGGGTACTGCTTTCCCTGGATTGGGAGTGGTTGACCAGGGATGGGAGATGCTTTCCCTGGGCCATGAGCAGCTTGCCTGGGCCAGGTGCCCTTCCTGCCCCCGCTGGGCTGGGCTGGCCCAATTGGGGAGAAAGGCCATCAGCCTACCAAGCTGTTTCCTGGTGGCTATAACGGCCCATCCACCCCTGGCATGCCCCACTGGCCAAGGGTGACCTCACTCACCACATGGGGCCACTTTGTTTTGCTGCTCGGAGTAGAGCTGGCCCTTCCCAGTAGGCAGATCAGGTGGAGAGTGCTGGCTGAGCCCCCAAATCAAAGTGGAAACTGGGGAGCAGGTGCTGTTCTGGTGTTCCTGTCCCTGTGCTTCTTCCCAGGCCGGATTCTTCCTCCAGAGCCTGACCTAAAAGCTGCCTCTCCCCGTTGGTCGTCCAGCTAGGTGTTATAGCTACTGGAGCAGGAGGACAAGGCATCCCATTTGTTTGCAGTGACCCACAGTTTAAGTGGTCACCCTCAACCCCGGCCCTCTTGGCGGTCCAGAGGGGCCCAGGCCATTCCCAGCTTTTGAGGCCCCTCTGCATAATAAAAAAAATGCCAAATGAGAGCATGCATCGCATTTTGGTTAGAGAAGGATGTACATAAAAACAATCTGCAAAACTTATTAAATGCTAAAAAGCTAACAAGTATCTATCTGTGAGGCTTCCTTTGAGCCTGGGGCTTCAGGCTGCATGACCGATGCACGTTGTTGGGGCCTAGAGATGTGGCGGTGGAAAGTGCTGTAGGGATCTCGAGGCAAGAGACGAACAGAGGCGGTTTCCCATGGCCTGCCTCTGCATAGCAACCCTGGAGATCCGTGGTGGTCTCCCATCCAAGTACTAACTGCAGCCGAACCCGCTTATCCAGGGCTTTTTTCCCCTTCTTCTGGAAAAAGAGGTGCCGAACTCTCAAGAGGGAAATGCAGTATTCAATCTGTATATGGAAAACTCATGAACTTTTAAACATTTTTTCAAAGAATTCTGCCAAAGAGGTTCTGGAACTCCATCCCAGTACGTTCCCCCAGAAAAAAATCCCTGCATTTATCTTATGAGATGGGGCTAGCCTGGGCCGTCCAGGTTAGGGCCTTCTAAATGCACCATCATATTTTTTTATTTTTTAAATTGAGCATGGACATCTGCTTCTGAAGTCATGTGCTCTTAAAAGCTGGGAAGCTGGAGATAAGACCATGGCTGGCTGCTTCTTGGGTAAAGGATGTAAACTGACGGTTATGAAACAGTCCGCATGAAAAACATGGCGTACATTTTATACTGAATGTTCTAATTAGGTTTTGTTTTGTGCAAGCTTTGTGCAGCGCATTTATGAGTTACGGCCAACTCTGACCCATTCTCTTGCTCCACTCATTTTGCAAAACGACGCTGCGATGGAAAATTGCATTTAAGCTCTGCCATGCAAACCAGAATTGAATGGATTCCAGAGCCATGTTAGCATGCCACAGCAAAAAAAATTCCCAAAAAGGAAAAGGCAAACGAAAAGGAAAAGACAGGTTTATTGTTGTCTAAGCTTTTGTGGAAGAGAGCCTGCATCATCAGATCCATGGAGCATAATGTCATTTGGCAGAGATGCACAAGTAAATGGATCTAACAACTGAGGATACACTTCACCCATCTGATGAAGTTGGCTCCGGGCCACTTAAGTTTAGGTGACAATAGATGAGCTGATCTCTAAGGCACCACAAGAACTGACTTATACACAAAGTACTATGTACGTGGCTGTAGGGAACCAGTACAAAACTAATAACTACAATGTATTAAATTGTAATTATTTGTTTTGTAGCGGTTCTCTACAGCTATGTACGTAGTACTTTGTGTATAAATCTGTTTGTGGCTGTGCAACTGAGCCAATTACTGAACTTTCATTGGCATGAACCAGAACAACTTCGAGTGATGATAGACCCTGAACTGGAATTAAGCCCAAACATGAATGATTTGACTCCTCATAGATTCTCCAATGCAGTGTGCACCTGCTGGAGACAAAGAGCTTACCCAGTTTTTCAGTTTCCTCCCTTGTTTGTTCCTGTTGCTTTGGGGGTTGTTGTTGTTTTTCTACATTTGTTTTGCTCCCTCTAGTGGTCGATTCAATATTACATCACTTTATGTCCGGCATATCTCCCTGAAGATTTAAACTGCAGGGTTTTATGCTGAATTTAAAATGATGTCATATCAAATCAACCACTAGAGGAAGCAAAACATGTGAGAAACACCCCCCACCCCAAAGCAACAGATACATGCAAGGAACAAAAAGGAGAATGTAGAAAAGCCCAAAGAATACCTATCAAGCTCTGAGTTTTGAAACAAACATTTGCCACTTCCAGTTCCAGTTCCATTATAAAAGCCATGCCTAAGAGCTGGGGACTTTCATTCTCTGCAGTGGCCACACATCCATCCCTGGTGTATCCCAGTGATGCCCCAACAGAAGGGCAATACTTTCTGGCAGTGGGCCTGGGGATACCAGAGGGCCAGAAGACCCCACCTCTTGGTGGCTTTGGCCTCAACTGAGCAGAGGTGTAATGTTCTCCTTTTTACTACAGGCTTGGCCTCTGGGAGCCAAGTTATGACTGGTTCCAGTTTTTTTTCTAGCACCTGACCCTCACCACTGTTCTTTTGTACTGGTGCCCCTTCTCATGCCTTGCCATGGTCAGTTGCCTGGCTCTCCTTCTGGCTCTGGCTTTCCCTGAAGGATCAGACCACCCTCCTCCTTCACTTCTACTCCTTACAGTTAAGAAAGAGTGTTCCTTCCCCCCTGTCTAGCTTAAGTAAACCCATCCACAGTGCCTGAGTCCTCCCTCCCTGGTTTCTTATGGTCCTCCTGATTCTCCCATATTGCCACCACGTCAGCAGCAACCTGGACCCTTTAAATACTACTCTGGCACTCCTTCTGTGACAGCCACAAGAGCCCCAACCCTATGGTGCCTGCCACATGGTAGGTGTTGCCTCCTGCAATTCAAAAGTTGTCAGAAGAGAGCACTGTGCAAATTTCTCCCCTGCTGGGTTGGATTGCGGCTTGTTTATCTTCATTGCAGCTGCAGACCAGAAAGTGTGCAAGATCTGGCATAAGCTCAAGGGATGAGTCTGAATTTCTCATCCATGCTGTTTTGTCTCCACAGTCCTCTTTTGGATTTCGGGTCTCCATGGAGGGAATCAAACACCAGATTCTTTATTTTTGCACTGCTTTTCAGTTTGCTCAACCTAGATTAAACCTGTACATATTTATCAATACTATTTGTGAGTTAGTAGATCAGTGTGGTGCATAGATCTGTAAATACCACATACATTATGCATATAAATGTCATATACTTTGTTCATAAACATCTGTGGCATAACGTCACAAATTCTGCAAAACTAATGGTGGAAAACAGAGAGCCCAGACTGTTCAATATAACAATAGAATATAAAAAAGCAGTAAGGAATATTTGTCCATTCTTCATAAACACTCTTTAAGAATTTCAAGCAAAAACACCTGGGGGCGGGGGAGTGAAATTGGCAAGGTTTCCCCTCCCTTCTGCCCCACCTGAGAACCCTCTTTGCTGGAGGAATGAAATTGACAAACTGTGGTTGAATTACACCTCTGCAGAGACCTGAGTTGTCAATTTCATTTCCCTCTCCCCTTGCAAAGGCTGCAGTTCTTGTAGCTTACGCAAGATGTTTTGCTTCCAGCTGTTTCTCCCCCTCTTCCTCCTGCTGACCCGTTGTGCACCAGAGCTGGCTGATGGAGAAATTATATGGAAGGTCAAGACAGTCCCATTCGTCCCCAAGGAAAAATTAAGGTCTTAGAATTTAGAAAAGAAGAACAATACTGAATCGAATTTAACAAATATATTTTGCAATACAAACACGGGTATTACATACCTACCAACCTATCCTGTAAACCTATCATAGCACAATGGGCAAACTGCACAATCCTAGCAGCAGTAGAAAAGAGTAAGACTCCAGTAGCACTTTAAGAACAAAATATATGGCAGGGGGTGAGCTTTCGTGAGTCACAGCTCACTTCTGCAGACAGCACATGATGCACAGATTTGTAAATACCACATACATCATGCATATAAATCCTAAATCCTAGTAGCATCACACTCATGCCATTCTGCTAGATCTCCTGGGGGGGGAGGGGAGAGAAGTTAAGCACAACCACCTAACAGGTCATTTGGGATGTGTGGACGTTATTGAATGCAGAATAAAACAAAATTCCAGTGGCACCTTGCGAACTAACAACATCTGTTTGCTAGAAGCTAAATTGGACTTTTATTTTGCTATAATAGACTAACATGGCTGTCCCTTTTGCAATCAAGACAGAACGCAGGACAGACCAAACCAAAGAATGACTAAAACGAAGAGAGGTGGGAATAGAATGACAACCGACAGGGAGGGCAGATCAAAGCAAAAATGTACAGAGACACACAACCCCATGAGAAGAAACACATGTGTTTCAATAGCTACAATGCAGGTGAACATATCTTTGCCTCCCTCAGAGCTTTGTCCTGCTTGTACCAACTTCTTTCTCCAAAAGGCAATAAGTGGCTGTGCCCTGCTTTGTTTTTTTTAAAAATATTTGCAATCAACAGTTTTGGTTCTAAATAAACAGCTGGCATTATTTTCTGATGATGTTTGTTTTTAACTGTATGTTATTGTCTTAACCCATCAGCTACCGGAACAGGCAGATTAAAAGAACCTAAACGATATTTTTTACAAATGATTGGCTGCGATCATACGCACAATTAGACCCGACATAGGTGCGAATGCCAGGCGGATTTAAAGGGTGTGATCAGACGACAACATCTGGGAAGCACCCTGCAGCCGTGGGCAACACATTCTGCTCCGCCGCAGAAGCGGAGTTAAAAGACACTGGGGGAAATCTGGTAGTTAATGGGTTGTGATGGGCCACGGACAGACCTTCCCATGTCTGATTGCTCCAGCACTCTCATGGCATCGGGATGGTCTGATCAGGCCATCCCAATTCCATGACGTCATTCCCCCCCCCTTCACAGTATCTGCTAGGGCTGTCAAGTCCCCCCGGGGACTGGGGAATCAGGTCCTGGGGGGAACCCCGCCCCGGTGTGCGTGTCACAGGGAAGTGACGTTATGACGCCGGGCATGCTGGGGGCGGGGCCACGGCCATACAAGGGAAAACTCTAGGTTTTCTCTTGTATGGTCGTGGCCCCGCCCCCAGCATGCCCGGCATCATAACATCACTTCCCTGTGATGTGCATGCGGCCGGAGGCGTGATTGTACAACTGCTGGTCAAATTCCTCTGGAGGAAATAGCCTCACTCTCCCCCCCCCCATTTTCTCTGGTGCATGTGACCACAACCATTGTTTCCACAAAATTTATATTCTGCCTTGCTCCAAGAAGGCATCTAGCAGCAACGTTTTGAACAACATAATAACAGCAAAACATAATTAAAACAGCCTTTGGAATATGAGACAACTCAGCCCAGGAAACACAGCATCCTCAGAAGCATTCATTTCAATGTTATCCAGTAAAGGCCCTTGGAAAGCTGGCTGTTGGACTGAAATTTGGGGTTGGGAGGGGATGATGCCTCTTTTCTCTGCTGCCTGCTGCCTGAGCCCCTCATGTGGCATTTTAGAGTTATACTCTGTGGGCACCTTAGTCCAGTGGATGTGTTCTCTGCTGATCAGTCACTGGGGTCAGAACTGTTTAGGCTGAACAACGAAGATCTGGTGGTTGGGAACTCCTGTCTCCTGATCCCTTCAGGCTTCACTGCTTCACTACTTGTTGAAGGCTTGAATTCGAATGCATGAATTGCCACCACTGAAAAGTGTATTTGTTTGTCTGTTTATTTCATTCATTCCCTGCCTTTCCCCCAATGAGGACCTAAAGCGGTTTACCTCATCCTCTTCTCCTCCGTTTTATTTTCATGTCCTCCAGGGGGTGGCTGGAGCTCTCCCACTGCTACAACTGGTCTCCAGGCAACAGAGATCAGTTCGCCTGGAGAAAATGGCAGCTTCGGAAGGTGGGCTCTGTGGTATTATACTCCATTGAAGCCCCTCCCCTCCCTAACCCTGCCCTCTTCAGGCTCCACCCCCCCAATTCTCCAGGTATTTCCCAACCTGGAGCTGACAATCCCAAAGGTGGGTGTAGTTTCTACAAGTATAAATTGGTTCCTGTTGAGCCGGTGAGTCCATGCTAGTTCCAAAGTTCAGTAAAGAAGCCTGCTATTGTGAAAAGAGCTGTATCGTCTCAATACTTAATACTAATGACAACCCTGTGAGATAGGTCAGGCTGAAAGAAAGTGACTGGCCCAAGGTCAGTTTGGTGTAGTGGTTAAGAGCGGCAGACTCTAATCTGGAGAACCAGGTTTGATTCCCCACTCCTCCTCCACATGCAGCCATCTGGGTGACCTTGGGTCAGCTATAGTTCTCAAGAGCATTTCTCTCAGAGATCTCTGAGACCCACCTTCCTTACAGGGTGTCTGTTGAGGGAAGAGGAAAGGAAGGAGATTGTAAGCTGCTCTGAGATGCATAAGAACATAAGAGAAGCCAATGCTGGATCAGGCCAATGGCCCATTCAGTCCAACACTCTGTCACATAGTGGCCAAAAATACCAGGTGCCATCAGAAGGTCCAACAGTTTTCCTTTTATCCATTCTAACCCGACTGCTCAGCAATTTCATGGAGTGCCCACGAGTTCTTGTACTGTGAGAAAGGGAGAAAAGTACTTCTTTCTCAACCTGCTCTATCCCATGCATAATCTTATAAACCTCAATCATGTCACCCCTCAGCTGTCGTTTCTCCAAGCTAAAGAGCCCCAAGCGCTTTAACCTTTCTTCATAGGGAAAATGTTCCAACCCTTTTATCATTCTAGGCCCCATTCACACGGAGCATTTGCCCCGCTGAAGGCATGGGAGTCCCACAGATTTTCCGGGCGCAACATCTGGGAAGCGCAGTGCTCCCGCAGCGAACCCGTGGCTTCCCGCCGAAGATGTGGATGAAAAAACTAGTACTTACGAGGTACTAGTTTCCGGGCCAAGGGCGGGCGTCTGATCGCATTTCCAGTGGAATTACATGGCATCCGGCGCCCGCCGATGTTCATCGCAAACAAGTCTCTGCAGGATGCACAAAAGCACCCAACAGCGCATGCGCACAAAGAGCGATTGCAAGTGTGATTGTGCAGCGCAGCTTCTTTGCTGCGCTGCAGGATACTCGTGTGATCGGCATTTCCCCCCTGACTACGGGACCTTGACTGGGACGTGTGATCGGGCGGCCGCACGTTATTTTCCTCCGGGGCAAACAGCCACGCTCCCCCCTCCCCCGGCATTTTCCAGCCCATGTGACCGCCGCCCTAGTTGCCCTTTTCTGAACTTTTCCCAATGCTATAATATCCTTTTTGAGGTGTGGTGAGGTGAAGGGCGGGGTATAAATCCAATCTCTTCTTCTTCTTCACTCGGTAAGCTTCCGTGGCACAGCAAGGAGTGGGATCTGGCTCTTCTGGATACTAGCCCGATGCTTGAACACTACACCGCACCAACTCTTGTATATTGATTTCAGTGATATGAAACATATGTCTGCTGTGCCAGCTTACCATGCAAGTTGAACCACTACTCTGAGGTTTTTGAGAGGACCTACTTCCCTTCCATACAATTGCCCAACTCCTGCCTACAACCTGCAACCCAAGAAAGTGCTCCCCCCCCCCCCCGCGCATTTGGGCAAATGAGAACCAGACCAGTCTGGCTAAGAGCTTCTTTAAACATACATTATACATAGGCCTTTGACATGGCACTCTTTTTTTCAAAAGTAATGTTCAGAACACACCACAAGCTACAAATTATAAAAAAATCAAATTCAAGTATGCCTTCCAGAGGGAGAGTGTGGCTTCTCTACCATAGAAAAGGAAGGAAGGATGGGCTGTTTTTTGAGGGAGGTCTTCCTATTAGTGCCTCGAATACTGGACCTATCCAAACAGTACTATGCTGCCATCTAGTGATAATCTGTAATCATGACTGATATTAGTATACAGCCTATTTAAAAAGGGCAATTTTTCAAATTGATATGTGCATAATCCAGATAACCAACCACATAATGGCAACCACATTTATTCATAATGTAAACTCAGCAGTAATCTCAATGCATTTTAGACCATCTATCTCCATTAAAAAAGCAAATAAAAACCTGTATATACTTTCCGCCAGATGTCCCAGAAGTATTGAATGAAGATTTTTCTGGCAGAGAGGATGTACAGCTTACTACAACACCCTGCCCCAAGTGGACACCTCACCTGACCCTTTCTTTAATTCTCTATGCTCATGTCTTGTCAGCCACCTGATGAAAGAGCTGAGAATTTTTGCCATGTTCTGAATGCTTGGTTTGAAAACCACCGCCATTCATTGGTTATGGAGCAATACTTGTGGTTTAGGGTACATCATTTCTTGCTGTACACACCACGTGGAAATGGTTTGCCCTGATATGGCCTAGAAAAGTAATTATTTCTATAATTGCCTTTTCTGTATTGGTTTATTATTATTAAATTTGCGCGAAATGGACATTATGTCTTTTGTATAACGTTAGGTACACAGTATATTAGAAATAACGGCATCCCCTCATTTCACAATATAAGTGTACCTGTTGGAACAGATATTCATTCTATATGGAAGGTTGGATTTTATATTAACCCATTCCAGAAGTGCTAATAGTAATAATAATACATACACACCCTGACCGGGATGGCCCAGGCTAGCCAGAACTTATCCTGTATCAAAATTATCACTGAAGAAGGCTTTAGAGGCCAAAATGTATGTGGTCTGTTGACTACAGAGTTTGTTCTGGCCATTTGGAAAAGACATTAGATATCTCTGTGTTTGTCATTATCCCGTTTAATTCATCTTAGCACTTTGTTCATTTTGGTTTGGTTGTTTTTCACTTCCTGGTGACCTCAGCCCTAGTGCCTGCCGAGTACATCTGTGTGGTTGGTCCAGTTCTGCATCTTGGCTGATCCACAGTACTTCTGTTAGGTCGCTCGCTTAACAAAGCAGTCGGAGAGTGATTCAGCAAGAACACAACTTTATTCTTCAACTCGAACACAACTCCAACATGGATCAACATCTGATAGCCAGAACAGCCTTTACATTGCAGCTGTCCTGCTTTTAAACATTTCCGGCTAATGTAGCCACACCCACTGTACAAATATCAACCTATGAGGTTGCAGAGATAAGGTCTAATCACATTAGTTCCCGCTCAGGGAGCTTGCTTGAAGTGATTGGCTCGTTACTTCCTGGGCTAGCAATTCTATTGGATGGATTTGGATCCTAGCCCTGGACGAAGCTCAACATTACAGTTTAGTTAGATGTTTCACAACATTGCATTCAAGGCAGCTTTGAATACACTACAACTTCCTTACTTTTCCCCCTCAAAACCCCCACTCCCCGATTTACCTGGGCTGCAGAGGATGACTCCGGCTCTTTGGCTGCACCAGGAGACTGAACATGTACTTGACTTTCCAGCCACTGGTGACAGCAGTGGGAGAAAGAGGCCCTTTAGTCTGTGGAAAGGTTGCCTGTCTCCCAGCATGCAGCTGGGCCAATAACGCAAAGCAGAACAAGGGAGGGTTTTATTTCATTTTGGCCAGGGAGCTTAAGGACCACCTCCCCCCCCCCATCTGATCATTACAGTTATTTTCAGAGGACCTGTGCCACCCGCTTGGAGAGGTAACTGTGTCAGTGGGGACTCTATCAACTGACAATGCTGCCCCTGGCCAGGACTCAGTAGCCAACGCTGCTTCTTACCAAAGCTGCATTTGCCCCAGGGCAGTGTTGTTGTGAGGGTCATTTTCAGCCTCTGTTGTTCCCCTGAGCATGCATATATGCAAATGAAAATCAATCCACATTCGCCCTGAATTGCTTCTGCCCCTTCCAGTGGGATATCCATGACCAGTTGCGCTTCTGGTGGAGGAAAGGCCTGGGGAGAACATGTATAGATGTATCCTGAACATTTTCATGCATGGGCCACTCTGATGACAAATGGGGAACATGGTATTGTCCGGTCTAGGAAGGCAAGCGGGTCTACGAAGCTAAGCAGGATCAGTACTTGGATGGGAGATCACCATAGGAGAATGTGCAGGGGAAGGCAATGGCAAACTACCTCTGCTTCTCAGTTGCCTTGAAAGCCCCCTTGCTGGGGTTGCCGTGAGTTGGCTGCGGCTTAACAGCACACGTGGCAAATGGTCGGGGAAGGGGCTAGGCAGTCTGTCTAAAATCTCATCACCACGCTTGGATCAGCCTGAAATGTGAAGGTCTTGACAGCATTTTTCTCCAGCCCTGCCCTCAATGACTTAGCCACTCCCCTTTACCCAAAAAGCATTGGTGAACATCTCCAGAGCCACACACCCCCTCCAACACTCATCTAAGGCACCACCAGCCTTTCTAGCTTGTGTATCCCCCTCCAAAATTCCCAAGATGCATTGCAAAAGCCACCCGGGTCCCTTGGCGGCATCTGTCACTATGGCAGATAGTCGCAATCAAATGACTGTAGCAATTGCTGCACAGCCCTTGAGGCAACAGGCACATTTGATCTTCCTGAATGCAATTACCATCAATTTACCTAATCAAGAGCCATTTGAAGCTGCAGATATGCTGAGCTTTGCCTTTCTCTGCCCGCCTTCCTTTCCAGGCTTCTGTCTCTTATATAAACTCAAGATCTTGAAATGCTGGGGAAATGAACACAATTTTTTATTTTGCAGAGCCACCAGCCAAGATTTACTCTGTTTTCTTGCCTAGTTGGGCACTAATTTTGCTCTCCTGACTAGGATTGCCATCTCTTCTTTGGGAAATCCTGGGAGATTTGCAGGTGGGGCCTGTGAAGGGTGGGGTTTGAGGAGGGGTGGGACTTCTTTAGGACATAATGCCATAGAATCTGCCCTCCAAAGTCATCATTTTCTTGCAGGGAACTGATCTCTGGAGTGGTATTTCCAGATTTCCATCTATCCTAGTGTGTCCGTGGAGGGGCCATTTCTGTTCACTCCTTGAAGGCACAGCAGTTCTGGGGCAGGAGGAGAAACTTCAGTCTCCCAAAGGGATTCTCTTCTGCTCTGTATGACCAAATGGGTGACTGTCTATCTAGCTACTTCATTTATACCCCACCTTTCTGCCCAAAGGAGACTCCAAGTGGCTTCCAACAAGTCCCCTGCTCCATTTTATCCTCATTCTTTAATCCTGTGAGGTCGGGCTAGCTAAGAGTACGTAGTAGCTGGCCCCAGGTTACCCGGCAAAAGCTTCCATAGTGTACACCCTGCAAAGCCACCCTTTTCTCCCAGGGAAACCGATATCTGAAGATCAATTGTAGTTCTGGGAGATCTGCAGGCCCCACCTGGAGGATGGCAACCCAGGAGAACCCAATAACTCCCCCGGTGTTGCTGCTCTGCTTAGCTGGCTCTTAGGCTGTGTTAGGTCCCTGCCACACGGCAGGGAAAAGGACGCTCGAACTGCGGCTAATGTGAGCCGCAGCAAAGTTGAGACGGCGCAGCGGGATCTCATGGATCCCCCGAGCCGCGGCGCCGTCGCTCCCCGGCACGATCAGATGCCGGGGAGAAAGCGACGGTGGGGAGGGGAGCCTGGCAAACTGCGCATGCTCACACATGCGCAGTTCGGCCAGGAGCCGGGGATGCGCCGGCGCAAGGATGCACCGGCGATCCCACGGTCAGCGTTGCTGCGGCCCTTCGAAAAGAACCACCTCGGTAGGTGGTTCTTTTTTGGTGTGAGGCAGCGCTGGAAGGGCCGGATCAGGGACAGAGACAGTACGCTTCCCAGATGTTGCGGTGGGATCGCGCCCGTTTGCTCCGCCCCCGTTCCGTCCCGCTTCCGGCCCAAAAGGCCTCGTATGGACAGGACCTTAGTGACCCAATCTGACTCTATCAGGCAGCACCAGGCATCTCATTTCCCGGCTCCTTGGCATACAGAAACAGGGATGGCAGGCCTGGTTTTTACCTCAGACACAGAAGAGGAGCTGAACTCACCCATTCTGCTCCCGGTACCCCCAGTTCTTGCCAGTCCATGAAGCAGAGTTACCAACTCTGGTGTGGGAAATTTCTGGAGATTGGGGGAAGGGTAGAGTTTGGGGAGGGTATGTAAAACCAGACAGCCCACCCTCCCAGGCAGCCATGTTCTCAAGGGGACCTGATCCTGGTTGTCTGGAGATCTGTTGTAATTCTGGGAGGTCTCCAGGCTCCACCTGGAGGGTTTTCAGGAACTGGGATTTCTGGTGTAAACCAGTTGCTAGAGGCAAAGAAACACAGAGTGTGTAGCTGTTACAGGCACTTAACTGGAGAACCAGTTTGGTGTAGTGGTTAGGAGCGTGGACTCTAATCTGGGAGAACCGGGATTGATTCTCCACTTCTCCACATGCAGCTGCTGGTGTGACCTTGGTACAAGTTCTTTCAGAGCTGTTCTCTCATGAGCAGTCCTCCAAAGAGCTCTCTCAGCCCCACCTACCTCACAGGGTGTCTGTTGTGGGGAGGGGAAGGGAAAGGAGATTGTAAGGTGTTCTGAGACTCCTTCAGGTAGTGAAGGGCAGGGAATAAATTCTTCTTCTTCTTCTTCTTCTTCTT